>NC_080712.1:28245145-28547645 GCF_019097595.1 Hemibagrus wyckioides | reverse complement strand
TAAATGGCTATTCAAATTCAACTCAGCTGGCTATTAAGATATACTCTTCAGTAATTCCTGATGCAGTAATGATAAATGCATGTATAATATAGTGCTTATATGTAACCTTCTCTAAGATACATATTAAATGTGTCATGTTGTACATGTTTCCCTGTAGAACAGCTTCAGGACGTCGTGCAGCGGTTGCCGGTGTTTGTTTGACTAGATCGCTGCTTCAAAGCAAGCGTCTTTGCTAAGGTGTTTTCAGATTCATTAGGCACTTAAGGCTAGGTACTGGAGGCTATTTTCACATTTTTATAAGTCTCTCTGGATCATTTGCCAAATGACTAATGACAAAATGGAAATGTACTGTAAACGCTGTGAGCTGTCAATGTTTAAGTCGTCATGCTACATCCCACAACTAATTCCATTAAATAGTATTCACATTCATAAAGCACACAATTTATCGCCATTCTTTAACATGAGGCTTTTGAGAGAATCGTCGGAGATGGCTGGAAAATTGTTTAACAGTGAATCAGCAGTGCGGTCTATGATGAAGAACACACTATATGTATAATGAATTGTAGTAATATTATGCGTTCTGTGGGATTTCGAATAAAGTATATGGGGAGGTGGTAATTCACCGCTAGCTCATTTTTCAGCAAAATTGGCAGGATCCTTCCAAACTGCCTTCATGGTGAAGAATTACAGCCGTATATTATGGATTTTGTGGAATGCGCCTTTAATATAGACTCTAGCTTTAATGGGAAAAATGCAGCTTGTTATACATTAATGTAATTACATGTCCCGAACCCTTTAAGTAAATATAAATTGCATGGGTTACCTAAGAGGAAAAAAATGCACTGCTTAAATGTAATAGGAAAAAAAATACTGTAATTGAATCGGGAAGTGATGAGCAACAATTAGTCCTGCATGATTAAAAAAAAGAATGGGAGACAGGAACACAAAATATAACTGACATTTTAATTAACAATCTAATCCACATGGGATTTGAGGCCGTTGGGAAAATAAAATGAACACTTTTGACAAGAATGTATAAAGGTGAGATGTATTTAATCTGGCCAGAAGACCTCATCCATGATGCCGTGGGATTCCTTGATCCGATGTGTTTGCCATGCATGTAATGGCACCAGGACAGTATAATTCGCACCACTGAGTCACAGATGTGGAGAAAAGATTCGTTTTTTGAGCTTCTTCGATCATACGGACATGACGGGTGAATTTTCTGGGCACTTTCCTAAAGTGGTTTGAGAGTAAGGCAGGGGGTCTCAGTGTTCAGCATCTGTGTTGGGAGAAATAGGAGCAGGGCAACAGGCGCTGTGCAGGAGTCAAAGTGTGATCATGGCAGGCAGTATGTGCCTGGGGGCCTTCGGATGACCTTTCGCTAGTGTCCTGCTGTGCCAGTGGGATGAGTCGAGTACGGACATGTTGAAAGTGGTGCTGCAGGACTAGTTTCAACTCACTCCAGTGGGAGGACACTGGGAAAAAGATTAAACCTCTCACCTTCTAGGAGGATCTAAGTCTCTTTTCACTTTTCACTCCAGGAATAAGTAATTTACTTTATTTGCTTTATATAAATTTATATACATATCCAATCATACTGCAGGCATCAGTAATGAAATTAATGTCATCTGAAACAATAATTTATATCCTATATATTTGTCCAACATATAGCCTTATTTATTTGTTGTTTTCCTTATAGAGCTAAAACTTTTACCCATTTTTTTAAGCATATTGTTTTTTATTATGCAAGCATATTTAGATGATGAAATGAATCTGGATCCATTAATAAACAATATGACGTATCTGTTAATAATAATAATAATAATAATAATAATAATAATAATAATAATTTTGAATTATTTGGTCTATATTGTTTTATTTGGTGATTTATTTGAATAAAATTGTGTTAATATAATAATAATAATGATAATAATAATAATAATAATAATAATAATAACAACAACAACAATAATAACCCTCCTGAATTTACTAGATAATATGAAATAAATGTAAACCACATTGTACGACTATAATGAACAGAATTAGGGACACATACACTAATAGCGTCCTACACTATGCTCAGTCTTTCAATTACAAGCAGACAGATGTTTAGTTGTGAGAATCCTGTGGCTATAATTAATTGGGATGACAAGAAAGCACTATGAGTTGCCAGTCAGACCCCAAACGGCCCCCAGAGCCGATACTGTTGTTTGTCCAACTTCTAAATGAGGGCATTCATCTGTCATGTCAACAATGGCACAGAGATAGCTTTGGACTGTGCTCAACCTTGATTCCTCCCCATTTTCAAGTGAATAAAATTAGTAGGAGAGATTGGCTTTGAGTTTTAATGTGACATAAAAAAATAACGAGCCTGGAAGAATGACACACCGTAGAGACACCACGTGTGGCCGGAGCTGCTGTCAGCCTAATAGGCTTGCTATTGCAATAAAAGACTAAAAAGTGCTTAATGAAGAATCTACTCACCTGAAAAACTGCCAAGCTTTGGCGCAGTCATATCACCGCCATCATAGATCTCTAAGGAATCCCAGTTATGCTCTGTTGCAAAGCTTATGACTTGGATCTGAGAGACACACATGATGAATGGGTTACTTTTAACGTCCAGACAAATCCATCCAGAGCTAATGAAAATGACCAATATTTTATTTAAAAGCGTTCTCCTTTCATAACAGTCTAGTATGAAAAGGATTAACAGCAAACAAATTTCAGTTCTGCATATTTGGCTTTTAGATCTTTTTGAATATTCATCAGAATGAGCTTATGCATCATTTTCTCATCCTGCTAAATCTCTGTGCGATTGCATAATATTCACATGCTATCTCCTGTGCTGCCATCGGCGCCAGGCTTTTTCTTCCCCCCAACTCTAAAATTAGCTGGTGTAATTCAGCCTGCTTGCAGTGGGGTGAAATGTGTTCCCGGACAAAATGTGTTCCAGTCTGCTGTGTCGTCGGCTCTGGCTTATTGCTTTTGATGAGCTCCCGTGCTTTTTTTTTTTTTTTTTTTTTACTTGCCTGAATCCCGGCTCCTTCGGTGACGCTGATTCTCCACACACAGTTCAGGCTGTTCCCATAGGGCTCTGGGAAGCCAGGGGAGAGGATTGTGCCTCGCCTCTCTGTCATATTCCCACTGCATGGAACTGTGGGAGGAAAAGACCTTAGTGTAGTGAGACACGCTTCCCACATCTTTTCTCACACAGGATGCTAGAACTATGCTTACTATGGCCCTGCAGAAAATAGCATCCACCCATGCAAAATGTCTTTCGATGGGAACTTGAATTTCACCGGAAAAATATTACTGGATCTTTTTTTTTTTTCCTGACGAACACGAAGGTAGCATGCGTCACAGAATTCATTAATTCAAGAAAACTATGCATATTTCATGAGTTACTAGAATGTGCCATTTGGGAATATTTTCATCAGACAGTTCAAGCTAATCCCAAAATCATGTTATCAGGACATTCTGGTAGAAAGAATGGGATGACAGTGTGAATCTAAAATATAGCAACATGGTAGTGACCCAGAACTTTACATTGTATTTTTAGAAAGGCGCTAAGATAAGAAATATAACCCAGTGGGACTGCAGAGATAAATCTGAGTAAATACTGGTTTTTACACTTAAGCCAAAAACATAAGCCAAACAGTTGTGTCTAGGTTGCTTGGCTGATATACCAGGAAATCTCCAAATCATGTTCATGGGTTCATTCTCTAAAGGTTATGATTCTTCATCCACAGTTTCTTAAAAATATTTTCAGAAACAATCTACTTGTCCTGCCTTTAGCATATCCCAGTAGCCTTTGAATTCTGGCACACAGATAAAATAGTAAATGCGCAAGGTCAGTCGAACTCTATTCTCCCAGAGGTTTCAAGGTTAAGTCCTTTACTTTAAGGGCAAATAATTCTGTGAATCTGGCCGTTGTTCAGCCTGCAAATGTCAGTCTCACATGTATTAAAAAGTTCAAACCCCTCACAACACCTTCCATCTGCATTCCCTTCATGCTGAGCTCCTTTCAGTTGTCTCTTTATTTTGAATAAAACATAAACAATACAAAAAATTCAGGACAAAGCTTACCTATGCAACTGGGGATGGTGTCGTTCCATTGTGCCAGTGCATTGGGGACCGAGTAGCACTTAATGGCTTTGGATCCCTGTAGCAGGTATCCTGGGCTGCACTCGAATCGAACAATGGAGCCGGCTGAGAATTCCGAACCGATCCGCCTGCCGTATCTGGGCTCGGGGATGGAACTGCATTGCGTGTCACTGGTGCGTGGAACAGCTAGACAGGTGCAAATGGATTTCTAATCAAAATGGAGCACATGTGTTGCGAAGCATCTCATCCTCACACTCAAACCTCCTTTATTTGTGATGTTTTTCAGAGCCATGTTATTGTAATGAGAAATTCCAAAATGCATAATGAGTCATTGTGAACAGTTTCGAATAAATGTCATTTTAAACCTTGAGGGAGTCTTAACTAGAGCATCTTAGCTCAATCTGAGTTATTTGATGTTTTCTGAATTTTATAAGACGTGTGTCTGCGCACAATGCAAGTTGCCCCCATGTCCTAACTGGCAGAAAGTATTTCTTACATGCTGCTGTCCATTCAATGCTATGCTCCATAAAACACTGACAAGTGATAAAAAGAGACAAATTGAGCATGGGCTGCAATATGCAT
Organism: Hemibagrus wyckioides; assembly: GCF_019097595.1. Lineage (NCBI taxonomy): Eukaryota > Metazoa > Chordata > Actinopteri > Siluriformes > Bagridae > Hemibagrus > Hemibagrus wyckioides. The sequence goes on along the minus strand of NC_080712.1, from coordinate 28,542,956 downwards.
GCAGTGAAATTAAACATCCCTTAATAGATAAGCATTCCTTTATGAATCAGCTGACAAAGCCAGCTTAAAAAAAAAAAAAAAAAAATCTACATGCTTTACATGTCATCTTTAGTACTTCTTTGAAACCAGAGGCAAAATTTGTCTTGATTATCAGCCAGGAGCAGACCTTTACATCTACATTTATACGCAAGTCCTGTTGAATGAATAGCCCCAGTGTGGACCCTGCCTTCACTACCTTAAAAATCATTTCCTATACAACTGCATTAAAAATCATATCAGATTTGTTCTTCTGAGTCAACTGTGCCTCAGTTGTGACAATCCGCTCGACCGACTCTAGCATACTGATGAACACGACGAGCATCGCTTTGCTTTCTTTTGTTACTAATAACAGCAACTACTGGGTAATACATGTCCCATTCACTTTAGTTAGTACTTTTGTGTTTATACCAGTACAGTTGAATATATATATACACACACACACACACACACACACTTCCTGTTTACTTGTTTAAAAAAAATAAAATAAAGAGTGCCTTCTATTCCTATTTGAATGTGTGCATTACAAAAAATAACTTAGAATTCAGTTACATCCCTTAAATAAATAAATAAATAAATAAATAAATAAATAAATAAATAAGTACATACATTTTTGGTCAACCCACGTTGTACAATGGGTCATTTATTTTAAAATGTACGTAGGTGAAATAGATGGGATACCAGGGAGGGGACACAAGTTTATGATCAGAAGATTACAAACAGATTATATGTCTTCTTAAGACCACCTGTTTTCATGTGACATGCAGGTGCGCATACCTTGGTAAACAAAGTGGAATCCCCTGGCAGAAGGGCCGCTCTTGGCAGTGAACCTCAGCATGATCTGGTTTGAAGTAGCCAAAGGCAAGGTCTCGCCTGCAATACACAGTTATGCCAAATAATCACATTAAACTCCCTGAGAGTGGCACGTGGCAGTAAATGTCCTGTAATAAACCACAGTGAGTCACTATATAAGATGGAGCTACTATATAAGACGGATGGCTTAATAACCAAACTGTCCCTTCTGGACATGCTGAAAGGTGGAGAGAGAGAGAGAGAGAGAGAGAGAGAGAGAGAGAGAGAGAGAGAGAGAAAGAGAGAGAGTGTGCAGATTAATAGCCAAAGGAAACATTGGTCTCTCTCCTGGGCATAAAAACCCAAGCCATGAACAATGAGCCAAAGTATCTTCAACATATCTCCGGTCTGAGTTCTACATCCGCGGTCACTGTATCATTAGACATTTTTATTTACCACATTGCTTTTGCTACCTTTAGAATATCACAATGGAGTCAAACCTGCTAAAAAATCTTAGTATGTTTAATAATACTTAATGATGAAATCCTGTAATTCACCTTCTGTCAGATAAAGATACAGACACATAAGGTCTGCACCCAACTAAATGATAGACTCATTATTGTGAAGGAACATTATTTATTTATTTATTTATATTTTTTTTTTTCAGTTTAGTGGATTTTTACGTAACAATATACGGTGAATGTTCTCTCTCAGACTCAGTACTCGTATACCAGTTATTCTATATCGCCTGAATTTGGCTAAAATTTTGTGATTTCTAAAAATGATTGAGACAAAATGATTGACGAGCGTCGAAGAATATTCCAAAAAGTTCCAAATAAAATAACAAAATAAAACTGACATGCTCGAAATGGAATCTTTTGATAAACAAACAAAAAATAAATAAATAAATTCTAATTTGCAGTCACAAATATTAGCAAATAAACAAAATAAATGAAGTGCATCTTCTGAAATACAAATAGCAAGGCAATCATTTGTTAATCTGCTTAATTATACGGCGTTATTATTATTTTTTACACGTATATTTATATAGTTTTCTGTAAATGTAAAATAAATGAATGTTTTATAGTGTTGGAACTCCGGTACAGCCTAACCAAACCACCTGCCAAATTCCCAGATGTATCCCCTGAAAATATTTCACAAACAAGCATTTTCTGTTAATCTCAATAAAGGAAAACAGAATTCTTAAACGCAAAGTCATTTGAAAAAAGGAGAAAAGAAATTTGTGTGATGCTAATGATGAGCAACTTGCTCAGCGGAACCTGCAGGGTTAACGACTCTAGCATGAAAAGACAGGCCTGGCAGGATTTCTGGCCCGCTGGGCTCAAAGGCTGAGACAGAATTTACAGCACATCTTTGAGGGATTATATTGTTGCACGGCGGACCATAAAAAGAAGAAAGCATCAAAGTGCCATACAGATAGTTTATGTCCAATGGCCTTCATCAATCCTAGGAAGAATCCAGAATTAAGGGCAATTTCTTTCTAGGCATTCTACTGCCTTCACACATTAACGGCAAACTCCACAATAAACCTCGTGGTACTGTGCCTGAAATACAAATTAATTTTAAATGCAGAACTGCAGGAACAAACAGATCCGAGTGTAAAAATTATTTGAGTGTAAAGACCAATTGTTGAAAGGAAAAAATCTCATTTAAAACAAAAAAGTATTATCTTTCTTAAAAAATAGCTCATTGAGTTGACATTGACTGATTAGTTGCTGACAACTGCACAGTTCAACAAAAAAAAAAAAGCTTGCCAAGTTCCAAATAAGTTAAAAATGATTAGAAAAGACATGGTTAAGCAGTGCCCCCATGGCGCCCATGTTTTCCTCCACGAATAAAGCCATTAAGTCTCATTCATGACTCCCTTTCCTGCTAAATTGCACACACTTAATTGTCTTCCCTGCTTAGTGCAAAAGCTTGCATATGCCAGCTCATTTTTTTTTTGTCCCCCCAAAGGATTTATGCATTTCACAGCAAACCCAAATCAACAACAAATACTGAGGACAAGGTAAAGCTATTACTTACCAGAATGAGAGCCAGCTAGGGAGCTCAGAAGCCTGGCATTGTGATTTGGCCCATCAAACAGTTCGACTGAGTCATTCATAGCTGTCTGGAAATAGGCAAACTGCCCGAAGACCACTGAGGAGAGAAATAAATAAAATGGGCAGAGTGCATCATTGTTATATGCACTACAGGAGAGAGGTACACCTAAATAAAGTGCTTAGACATTTTATAAATTTCACCACATACACACATCCCTCAGGCAGGTGACTTTATGTGTGAATAAATGTTCATCCTATACACCGTGCTCATCCGTCTATGTCACAGGCGTTACACTGCAGTCTCTCCTAACGCTCTCGATCTAGTCGGACAATTTGCGTTATCACATCGTACTGTTTCCCTGAGATTAGATGAGTGCAGTCCAAAAGTCTATTACTAAGGAATATTTTTAGCATGTCTCAAACCAAGTAATGCACTTACTGAAGATTAAGGAATGAATATAAAAAATAATTGATGCTTATTATTGGAGACAAAAGCGTTATTGTAATTTTTTGCCTCATATGAAGTTTCACTCCTGTGGGGACATCATGTGCTCCAGTTCCAATCTGTCTAGTTTTGGGTGAGCCTGAATCCAGGGTGGCCTCAGATTTATTGCTCTTGGCTGATAGGAGTGGAATATGATGTGGTCTTTTTCTGTTGTAGCCTATCCCTGTAAAGGTTCAACATTTTCTGCATTTTAAGATGCACCGCTATGCTAAAGAGTGATTATTTGAGTTACTGTAACCTTCTGTTTAGCTCAAAGCTATCTGGCTTTTCTTCTCTGAACTCAACAAACCTATGTGTTATGTTTTGCATATATATATATGATTAAATGATTAAAAAGTGTGATGTGTCCTCCTTTAATACATTTTTTTAAATGCTGGGAAACAAGATTAAGGCTATATTTTATATATATATAAAAATAAAGCACTTGTGCTGTTATAGGAAAACAAGGCACTTCTTTTTGGGCTGTATTACACCATCCTGTCCTGGATAATTTTCCCAGAACAACACTCCCTGCTGTTCCTGTTTTCCTTCCTTACAGCGTAGATGCCTATACGTCACTGTTTTATATGCACTACCCATGTTTGTACAGCTCCAGGACTATCATTACGCCTGTAATGTAAGTGTTCACTCTGCAGGGAGCTGTGGACCGCCCTTGATCTCCAGCCAAGGCTTAGGTGATGTAAAGTTGTCATGGGTGCCAGGGGTCGTGCATGGCATGCTGGGAGAAGGGAGGCAGCCAATTACTGGTACAGGGCAAGTGTCAGGGCAGTCGGTGTGAGACATGGCTAGGCAGGGAGCCACAGAGCGACCCAACTCTATTATCTGCTCTTTAATTAGATGTTTGCCCTTGTCTTCTGCATGAGCCTGAGGGAAAACTCACACTGATTCTATGTAAATATCAGAGCTGGAGGATTTCCTCAATGTCTCCAGATTCATCCAACGCAGCAGCCAGAGCTTTACATTGCATGCTCTGTCAACATGATGGAAGATTTTTCAGTGTTTGAGTTGTACATTTTTTTCCCCACTGTCATCACCTAAATGTAACTCTTTTAGATGATAAAAGCACCTCACGCGAGCCTGTGAAGTTAACCTTAAACTTAATGGACCAGGAATACTAATATTAGCTTGATTGTGTGCAGTGTGTATTTCATCCAATTAAGGATTCATGGATTTCTTGAGCCAAGAAAAAACGAATTCAGAAGAGCATTTAAAAAAATAAACTAAAAGGATGTGACGCACCCTTTTAAAATCTCAATTCTACACATGGCAGTAATTATATTATATGCATATTAGCATCTAACCGGTATGTGGCTTAATTTAAAACAGTCACAGCAACCGGGAAAGTTCCAGATGGTGCCACTTAACTAGCCTTATAGTGTAAATGGCTGTTTTGTATGCACTGCTCCACCACTATCATTACACCTGTAATGTAAGTGTTCACTCGGCAGGGAGCTGTGCATGTTATGTTCTGTACTTAGCAATGGACGTCCCACTGACCCGATCCAACTCCAATTTCATCCCAATACTACTACAGCTGCTGCTGCAACTACCAGAATTATTAAAACTTCAAATAATAATAATAATAATAATCTTTACTTATAGAGTGCTTCATATAAAGTTCATGAAATTTGTTCGAGTATATCAGAACCTGCTGAAATCCGGCTTGGTCTGCAGCTGTTTTAACCCATCTGCCTCAAAGGTTGTCACATTGTTCCGAGATGCCTTTCTGTTCATTGTTGTTGTTAAGAATAGTTATTTGAATAACCAAAAAGCCTTCCTGTTCATTCTCCCCTTCCCTCCATCCTCAACAAGACATTCCTGCCAAGAGAACTAGCGCTCACTGGATGTCTTGATTCTTTCTAAACTCTGTAGACTGTTATGTGTGGAAAAATCCCGGGGGATCAGCGGTTTCTAAAATTCTAAATCCAGCCCGTCTGGCACCAAGAACCAAGCCACAGGCAAAAACAGTCCGTTCACATTTTTTTTCTTGCACATTCTGATTTTTACCTGAACAATAACAATTGTTTGTGCTCATGTCATTGTGCGCCACATGACTGGTTGATTAGCTTATTGCATGTATGAACAGGGCTACAGATGTTCCTATTAAAGTGGGTGGTACAGTAAGGATATGCAATATGTACCAATACCAAGATTCCAGTTTCAGATCAGAACATGCTAAATGGTTATTTCTGTAAACTATACCTTCGTTTCAGCACATGAGGCGAAATGTACTGTATTTATCCGAGCGATTATGCCAAGCCATGCCATGGTGAAAAGAAGCCGGCTCACCGGAGAAAATAATACACACGCTAGATCAAAATCCTTTATTTACTCACCAAACTCTCCAGAGACAGTGATGAAGTAGGTGCATGTCTGGCCTGTAGTGTAATTGTGTGGATAGTTTGGAGATAGCACGACTCCCTCTGATCCTGTGTACTGTCCACCGCATGGAGCTGAGAAGAGAATCAGAACCCGCTGTTAATACACTCGCCATGTCACTGTGTGTTTCCTGTCTGAAGCCAAGATATTTTAAATGCAGATGATGAATTACTTGATTTTACAATGTGTAGGAGAGTAGGAAGGCTAATTTGCAAATGATGGCAACTTAGCAGTCTAGCACAGACAAACTATGCCTTAGGCATGTCTACATTCAGCACACAAAAATTTCACTTTGAGATTTCATAAATACCAAATTCCTTTATTCTACAGTCAAATTTAGAGACGGCGCATTACAAATATTACACGCATTACCATTATCCAAATTGCTTATCTCACAAGGAGAATGAGGGTGCTGTTCCTGTTCAGTGTTTTAAAAGACTTTTAATAATATGTCACTTCCAGACCCTGTCGTACTGCAAGTTCGACTTCATAGCTCTGGTCTAACTGTTCTATATAAATGATGAGGCACAGCATGAAGCAATAACTCGATATCAGGGCAGCTAATAACCAACGGCGTGGACTGGGCTGAAACACACCAGACAAAGCAAGCCAATAATACCTCATTAAATGCTGTATTTACCTTTGTTTTGTTATGCTTTAACATTGATTTTATGCTAATTTTAGTGCTTTGTGGCGACAGTTTAGCCGTCATGAAGGCTCGTTCCAAAGATCAGAAAAACAATCACAGCAAACGGGAGTTATTGCAGCAACACGGAACGCTGATACAAGTAAGAATGAATTTTGAATGACAAATTTAATTTCCCTCTCTACACAGACAGGGGTTAAACTAAATAACTGCAATTCAGCAGGTTCGGTCTAGAGATCTATAAGATTTAATATACACAAAGATGAGAATGACGGATGAAAGTGCATTGTTGCTATTTAAGGAAAGGCATCTTGTTAATAGTAAATCTCATTATTAAGAGTTAAAACTCTGGCTTTATTTCAGTAAAATAATTTTGTTCTTACTACAAGAAAACATTTAGTTATTGAAATGGAGATTGTATGCTGCTGGGGATGTTTTCACTTCCCCGATGACAAACTAAGGATGGAGGACAGATGTTTAAAACAGAATGACCGAGAGCTTCTCAGCAGGACTGTTGAGATTTACTAACACTACCTGGATAGAATTATAAGGGCAGATATACAGTCAAGAGGGACACGGTTATCATAGTCACTAAACTAAAACTCTAGACAGGCCAGGATGAGAACTGCGAATTACAGTTTAAGATCATGTCCTATTATTTTACATTAATTCTACCTGGGCTGTAAACATATTTTACCCAGTTTTCCCCGTCTGTGCACAACCTCTCCACCTGTGATCTTTTTCCTCTTGCCTTTCTCCTTTCATCCCTGTACTCTTTGCTACAATGATCTTTGATTGAGATTCGCAGCACATCGAGTCTGAGCTAAGCCTGTGGGCTCGGGCACCCACTGTGCTGCTCCTTCATCTGATCACAATGCCTCTGTGAGTGCAAGGATGGAGGGAGAGAATAAAAAAAATTACTGCTGGGGATGAAGCTGACATTCCTGGTAGTCTGAATATCAAACTCTCTTTTGCACCTTTGATCACATCACCTTCATTCTACACCGTCTTGTAGGAGGATTGGAAGCAAAACATACGTGCGTTTTCATGCACACAAATACCCTCATCGATGCCCACCAGAGACAGACAGAAAGACAGACACACACACACACACACACGCACAAATAAAGTCCCATTCATGGCAGCACATGTATACTTTTTTTCTTGACTGTTGCAACTGATGGATTTCCCTTTTTTTATCAGTTTTCATACCTTGAACCAAAAAAGTAGGATTAATGTAAAAAACTTTCCAAGTGCATCAGTGCCTTAACAAAGCAAAAGGTTCCAGTAATTACTTTTCAAATGCTTTCTTTATTACAAACTTTGAATTTTGACATTTTGTCCCTCTGAGTCATTTTTCTTGATATTTTCTCATCCATCCGCTCTTTTCCCACAGACACAGTGACAAGACTGAACAATGACATTAATAAACGGAATGAATTTTGGTTTTGCTTTAAAATTTTAAGCAGACCTCAGAGACTGAGACTAGTAGACGTTTTCGAATCTGATAAAACGTCAAGTTTTTTGCGTGTGTCAGCTGCCTTTTTGACGCATGCTTGCATTACAAAGTTTCCCAACCGAAATGTCAGCGGAGCGAGGTAAGAGTTAGCCAATATTTATGTAGGGAGACTGAGAGAAATCTGCAGGGAGACTGCATGGAAAAACAGTTGTGCAGTACTTAGATTCTGAATTTAATTGATCTGTGCTACAGAAAAAATGAATTTAATCAGCACAGATCTGGTTAACCATTTCATACAACGCCATGTACAGTATACAGCCCTGAAAAACAGGCACCAGGATGAGACCCTTATATATTGTTAGCAGTGTTCTTATTCGAGACAGACTGGACATTGTGTTTAATCCTGCAATACATGTGTTCATCTTTTATATGGGCTACATGAGAAGAGTTCAAGCCTCTCAGACTCACACAGCCAACACTTCATGCACAGAGAGAGGGAGAGAGAGAGAGAGAGAGAGAGAGAGAGAGAAAGAAAGAAAGAAAGAAAGAAAGAAAGAAAGAAAGAAAGAAAGAAAGAAAGAAAGAAAGAAAGAAAGAAAGAAAGAAAGAAAGAAAGAAAGAAAAAAGGCACAGGAGGACAGAGAGGGTAGAAAGAAACTCATGGTAGAGAGTTTGAGAGACAGATAGTGTTAGTGAGAGACAGATAGGCAGAGAGAATAAGGGTGGAGTGAGTGAGTGAGTGAGTGAGCGAGTGAGCAAGTGAGCGAGTGAGCAAGTGAACGAGTGAGGAGATACAGAGAGTGGGAAAGACATAGGAGAGAGAGGAGAAAGAGAGAAAAACTCACAGGAGAGAGAAAGACCAATAAACACTGCAGGGAAGCAGAAAGTGAGAAAGACACAGGAGAGAGAGAGAGAGAGAGAGAGAGAGAGAGAGAGGGAGGCAGACAGGCACAGGAAAGGGTCGTAGAGAAATCATTCACTGCTGCATTTTTTCAAATGCAGAACACAGACAAGTGTGTATGAGTGTAATTCTGTGTAATTCATATTTCATGTGCTGCCATTCCCTTGCTGTAAACGTGTGCTGCCTCTGGAAGGCGCTGTTTCACCGCTCTACATCCCTCTACCCATTCACTGCCATGAAGGATTCCTCATGCTTGGGCACAGAGACAGTCTTTTAGTTACTATGGAAACGAATAAAAGATCCGTTTGGGTGAGAGAAATAAGGGGGGGAGGGGAGGGGGGAGAGAATCCTTCATTATTTAAAGGAATCTCACTCCTTTAGTTTTGTCTAAAAGCCCAAGGAAGTGATGAACAGTGCATCAGCAGTCAGAGAGAAGAGAGAGGAAAAATAACAGTACATAAAACGGCACACGGCCACTGACTCCTTATTAAAAAATAAAGTAGTAGCCTCGCGTCATTCGTGTTTCTCTTCTTAACTTGCCATTAGCGGTACCGAGATTCAGCCAGCAGATCACATCGGTCTTGCTCAAGGGCCTTAAAACTCGCTTATGAAACTGGCAGTGCGGATGTTTATCAGACGCTAGAAGGTGTAACAGTAAAAATGTGAGGTGCTACTTTGGGGTTGAAAACAGAAAAGAAAAAGAAAAACCAGACAAATCTATTCAATAATGCTGGAAACATTAGGTATAACCCAGGAGTGGGGCTTAACATTCATATGGAGTCTTCCTCGTCTTCCTGATCTGCATATCCGCCACGAGACTGCCTGCCTCCTCTGAAGCTTTGGAAGGAAAGCAGGAAAATGCTGCCTTACTCACAGTCTCTCTGTCATACTAAAACTGAGTCGTTTTCTTACACTGGGCAATGAATCCATAATACATTAGAAACTCATTTTTGGTTAATGCTTTATTTATCTTCTGTGTTCTTACTCCGAACCAGGCAAGTGTAAGGGAACGAATTTCCAAAGTACCTGGTAAGCACCACTCTAATTACCCCACTGTCAATAATCGGATACCAGATACATTACTTTAGCTGTAATTAGTGATAGTTTATTGTTCTGTATTTTTAAATTCAGCCAGTAGGTTTTGACGGAGTTCTTCTGCAAAAGAATGAACACAAAACCTCTTTCCTCACAGGACATAAACTCTGTAAACTCTCAACTTTTATAGGTTTATAAGTGCTGAGTAAAGGGATTAAACAGCTCCATTGCAATTCTGTTGTAAGTCAATCTAATTGTAAAGGTAGTTAGAGTTTTTTCTTTTTCTTTATGTCTTACAAAATCAAAGTAGCTTTGCCTTTATGAAGACCTACCAAGTTTTGAAGGAAATAATGATGTGATAAAATCCCTTCACTTGAGACGTTACAGAGCCTACAATACATTATATATACATTTTGTCTTAAATGCCCATTTACTGCCTTAGTGAATCAGTAGAAAAGAAACAAAATGTTTCAAATATGCATTTTGTTAAATAATTGACCGTATTAAGTTCAAGTCGAAGATGAATAAATAAAACAAAAAGAAAAACACACTTGACAGCCAGCACTGTCTGAAGAAATGTATCACGTTCTTAGAAAACCAAGAATGTATGCGGTTTTTAACATGAGGGCAAATTATAGTTTATTACTTGGATGTTTTACTTCACTTTACACGCCTAAGACTTTTGATGTAGTATTTCATATTTGTATGGGAAGCTCCTAAAAGTTTATTCCCTTTTCAGATGAAGAGCTAAACAAGAGTGTTTTTACTGTGAAGTTTAATTAGAATATATTCACATGTGAACACTGGAGTATGTTTGGTAAAATATGCTCCCATTTAAATATAATAACACCTTGTCATTCCAAATAATTATCCAATAATGGTGCATAGCATATTCGCTTGAACTTCTTTTCTTAAATGCCCTTTATTTCGGTGTAATTAAATCCTTCTGCCATGGTACTCACTGTTAGATATATATATATAGGTACATTTTCTCCAGTTGAGTTAGTCAGTCTTGGTGCTACTTTAGTATCAGACTGTAAAATATAATGTCCATTTTTTTTTGCACAATATTAGGTTTACATATTGTTAGCATATAAACAGCAGGTGCAGACAGTATGCTAACAGTATGTACAGCTGAGGTCACTAATTGGGGAGCATCAGGCATCATTAACTCTTTCATTATGTCATTAAACCCATTAACCTAGCCTATGGCCTTTTCCCCATTAGATATAATTTGCACTTTTCACACCTTGTACCAAGCGATAGACAAAACCTGGGTGCTGATGTCCTGGGTGTGCACTTACAGGTGGCATAAAAATGAAAAAAAGTGACAGCCAATATTAAGAAAATGGCCCATGGAACAGAGATGTTTCCTTTGCGTCCTTCTGCTTTGCAGCTTTCACACAGCTAGACTTGAAGTGCAACTTGACACCTGGCCTCAACAGCCAAATTTTCAGTTCTTCAGTGTTTAGGATCACACACCTCTGCTAAAAGGTTGTAAGTGCTGAAACAAGCCATTTAGCCTGTTATATCTTCTTTTTTTTTTAAGCCGGGGCTATTGCTAAGTAAAGGCCATTGTGGTGGGATATAAAAGCATAGCGAATCTCATACAGGTTGGCCAGACATACCACTCCATTTAATAAGCAAGTAAAAGGATTAACCTCCTAGTGCCCAATCTCCAAATCAATGGACCATGACAATATCTTTTTATCCTTTTAGCATCACACCTTTCAAACACAAACCGGATGAACAAAACACACGATGTGAGACATAGAAGAGCAGTTTTAAGCTAATTGCAGTTAAAACAGATAGCAGACTGGAGCAAACCAAAATGTGTGGAAAAGCTCACACTGATACATTGTTCAGTACTCTCATTTGGGTAGACTCGAAATAAGTGTTTGACCTCTAAATGAGTACAGTTATAATGCACTTCTAACTCACAATTCATGGGAGAAAACCTATTCCAGGGCACTCAAATAGCATTACAGTTCAACAGACCTTCTCTATTCAAAAGGCAGAGAAAGAGTGCAGTTCTTCCCATCAATTCTAATGGTTTCCATCACATTTTTTCACTTCAGGACCAGCTCACAACTGCAGTGGGAGTACCTGTGGGCTTGTATTGAAAATAAGCTCCAAAAATGCAACAGATGACATTTTATTGGTTTCTTAATAAAACATAACCTGGAAAATATTCAGAGCATGATAAAGAAATTTTAAGCCATGTTCTCAGCATGAATATATTTTGCAGCTAATTATTTTTTTTTTTTCCAGTTTGGAAAAATGTGTTATGGTGTTTGTTTGTGTTTTGCATTTACAATGCCCCTATGATCTGCCCACATCAATTTGAAACTGTTATGTGCCTAATGCAGCTGCGCTTCAAATAAAATGAACAGCAAGTAATGCAATACAACCAGAATAAACACTCACAAGGCTTTCCCCTCCATGATTGAGTAATTTATTACTAATGAAAGGGGATTAAGCTGGATGCAGAATTAGCGACGTTGCTCGTGGACAGGTCTGCAAACCCAATCAGCTTGGCTTTCAAGAAAATGCTAACGATGCCGAGTATATTCACAGTGATGTGATGACTCTAGATGAACCACTGTAAGTTCTGAAATTCCATTTTTTTCTTGCATCCATTGGGATCCCAGTCTCAACAAACACCATAACACTACACAACAAACTATACTAAACTACCCATATTTTGTATCCTTATTTGTATCTGTTTAGATCTTGTTCATTCCAATTAATGTATTTGTATTCAGTTACTTACCTAGTTTAAATATATTCCACATAATCATGAGTCTAAGCTGAATGTATTGCATGGAAGTGATATAAATATGTAAAGGAGCACATCTCCCAAAAAAGCTGTTGTCATATCTTTGGATTATAGTGTTCTTTCAGTGTGAATGTGTGTGTGTGTGTGTGTGCTTGGCAGTAAAAGCAGCTGAGCTGATGGCTGCTCTGTCATACAGAACCATTGCTTGATACTAGCTCTGCTGTGCAAGGAAAAAAGAGAGTGAGTCAGAGGCGGGAGAGAAAGGCGAGTGTGTGTCAGGAACAGAGTAAGATTGGGAAGGGGGGGTGCAAGAAAAGGAAAGGATGAGGAGATAACGTCTGAAATGGAAAGAGAACGAGTGAGTGTGAGTGTCACTTGTTACCACTCGAGCGCTCCCATTTGTCAATAGCCGCACAAAAGAGCTCGGCCTTGGGCTTCGCTTGCGTCTGTCTCCTGCTGTGGAAGCTAATGGTGGGGTGCATCAGAAGCCAACAAATAACCGGTGCATATTGGCACAGGAAGAGGGACGAACAATGAGTGCAACAAAAGGCTAAATCAATTAACTCTCAGGACACCAAACAAAGGAAAATGAATATTGTCTTTGATAAGCACCTTGTTCACGGCTTCTCTGGATGGTGCTGCGCTTCATCATGCTAGCATAAGTCGGTGCACTGCATCGGATTTCTCCGAATGAAATAGTACAAAAATCAAAGCGCTGAATTAACCCTCAATACTGAAAGAATACAATGTTTTGAGGAGGTCAGTGATAATTATACGAGCGTATCAAGCAGGTTCAGTTGAAATCTGATCTAATATTATTAGCCAGTTTATGCCTGCTGTTCAGGAAACAAACTATTGCCGTCTTACCTTTGCATGTAGGGAGAGGCTTGTCCCATATGGGTTTCCCATCGCTGCCAATGATGCAGGTAAGAGTAGCAGGACCCATGGTTGTGTAGCCAGAATCGCATTCGTACGTGACTACAGAGCCAAGTTTGTAATCCATCCCAAGCCGTGATCCATTCATAATGTTTCCAGGGTCAAAGCAGGCTTCCCTTGGCTTTTCTACAAACCCAGAAAGTAAAAACAATGATGAAGCTAAATGAATAATCAGTCTAAAGGGACCAGCTTTCAGGCACAAAGGCAAGTGGTGAGCTGCATAAAGTAGAAACACTAATGAAATAATGATCACAACTGATATTCTGTTCATATAAACTGCCCAGCCACATTCCTGCATTTCTACGGCTATGCATTATAATGAAAATAACACTACTACCTGCAAATTAAAGCCAGTTTATATTACTCAACATACCTAAGCATGATTACATAAGAAAAAGGCTCACAATGTGGCAAGTGCCAGCTTTATAGAGGAAGGGCTGAAAAGGACAAGGCAGGAGATCCAGGGATGAGAATCAGGAGTGAGATGGAGAGAAATTTATACAGAGTGAGCAGGTGTTGTATTGCAGACTGACCCTGTATTCTGACCCCAGCTTCTTAACAAGCTATGTGAACAAACCAATTTCATTCAACATATATATATAAATATATATACACATGTGCACACACACATCCCTACATATATTTACACAATACACACACCAGAGCAGCAGCAGGCTTATGATACTGCTGCACTGCTCTACCCATATTCAAAAAACTGTTTTCTTTGCATATCCTAGATTGATGCATTGATTGTGATTTAAACCAGAAGTAGTGATGCTCTACACTACAGCACGTTTTTAAAGGAAAAACAGGTCTGCTGGAAAAGAAGACAGAATAAGAGATGTGTGCAAACCATTGTTTCCCGTGCAAATAACGAGAAAAACAAAACTGAATCTGTTTTACCTTTTGGGCTAGTTTCCAATCTCCGTACAAAGCTTCACATTCTCACCTTTCAAACTCTGCATGAAAGTGAAAACCTCATGTGTCTTTTTTGCAGGATGTGTACACCTAGCATGAAGCTTTCTTTAAAATCGTGACTGTGTTGCACACACTGCAGGTTAACAATGAGATGAAGCGTCCTTTATAAACATTTTGTCGAAATACTGAATGATTTCTTTATAGCTATTGACGATGTATTAATAAACGTTTAAGCACCTAATCCATTTCTTCTTCTTTTTTTTTTTTTTTTTACTCTGATACAGTTATTAGGTAGGCATTACTGTAAATACAGCTACTTTAGATATTTTATCTCCCATATCCTTCTTCGAACAGTCTTGGACTTGGTTTCAGTCTATCGTTTTTTTTTTGTTTTTTTTTAGCACTGATGTATCTGTACTCCTATTGGAAGTCTATTCTTCTTCATGTAATACTCCCTGGATAAACATGCCTGTTAACTGACAGGAAGCAAATGTACATAAGCTGTATTGAAGGTATTGAAGGAAGGAAAGAAAATCAGATTCAGAGGCAGAGAAAAAGAGAGTGAGAGGCAGGTATAAAATGACAAAGGTGAAGGAAGATATGAGAATTGGTAAGGGAGGTGAGAATGAGTAACTTATTATTATTATTTTTAAATATATACATATATATATATATATATATATATATATATATATATCTATATATATATATATATATATATATATATATATACACACAAATTTGAACAAGCAATCTCAATCTGGTTGGATCTTGTATAGATGAAGCCATAAGGAAGCGTATAAATGCTTTGACAAGACTAGCTTTACGTTGCAATGCAGAAGAGCCAGCTGCAAACAATGCACCAGATCTCCAGACTCCAGGACAAGTATAGTTGTAGGAATGATATGGAGGTGGTGCTTGGAGATGCTGCCAACAGCATGACAGCTAACGGCCCACTTCTGCCTTGGCCTGCGGTTTAGGGAGCAGAGAAATTGGGAGGAGGCGGGAGATTATATCAGCCAAATTGCTAGAACGAACAACAAAATCTCAATTACATTTTAGGTCTGATGCTTAAATGACAGGGGAGGAATTATTAGGGTATCTGGAGTGTCAAAGTTTAGGAGTCCAATCCAAATTGCATCCACAGTTTGCACGAGTATGGCTATTAAATTGCTAAGGAAAAACCACAATTTGTGTTTCAAATGTTGCCTTTCTTTTGGCAAGTGTCCATAATTAATAGATGCTTTTTCTTTTTGTCCACCCCAAGAATAAATTGTGATTTGCATTGTGCTATTTTCGCCCGCACGTCTCTCCACCAATAACTCAGAAAATGATTGTGACTACTGGTGTGTAATGAGCAATAACAGATTAGAGATTGACTTTGTACAGGGAAAAAAACACAGCTGTGAAGCAAAGACATGCATTAAATTGGAAATAAGAGGAGCAAGACTGGGCTGTATGTTTACCACTAAAAATGTCATATCACATCCGTGGCATTACGGGTGAAAGTACACGTAGCGCTAACTTCAAAAGGACAAGGTATCCTAGGGTGCGATCAGAAAATGTACAGACTGTATTTCCTTTATGCATTATGTGTGACAAGTGATGGAGGTCTGGGATCCGCAGGGATTCTCTTGAGAGTGAAAAGGGATCCAGTTTGACACACTATAAGATCTTCAAACAAAATCACATAGTGATGAATGAATATTTGCAATATGAAGCCATGTGTCCCTTCCTTCTAACTTTGTACACATTTTGGACCACATGTACACAATATGGAGCTTTTCGGACAACGGTAAGAGAACAATCATTGAACAAAAACTTAAGAAGACAGGCCATCATTCAATCCTTCAGAAATCTTCCCATAGGAATAAGTGCCAATGTTATGTCATGTTATCTTTAAAAACAACAACAGCAAAAAAAACCCGTCAATTCAAAGGATGGACACAGTGTGGTGTCTACAGTGAACTGCTTTGACATTTGATAAATACATCCTTGACACAAAACATGATTTGCCCCTGAGGACAATTACTCTGTATTCAAGTAGAAAGGTTAATAATATTAGAAAATCATAATATTTGGCTAAATAGACAGCCTTGAAACCACTTTCCTGCATTCCTGCTGATTGACAAAATGCCAGTTATTCTGTCACTTAATTTATTAGGATGGGTTCACTTCAACGTGATGTAAATGTGATGTTACCAGTATTATTTTATGTGCTGTTTAGATCAGCATCACAAGTACAGAGGCCTGGGCTTTTAAGTCCAAAGCCTTTTCTCTTTGCATGTGTCCTCTTTCCTTGATGATTGCAAACCTAACTAGAAGAGACAGTTACAATAGCACGGGTGAAGACTTCCACAGACACGAAATGTCATACTCTGCATTGCACATGACAATAATGTCAATAACATGAGGTCATACCAAATAAGAAATTATTGGATCTGCTGAACCATTTTTTTTTTTTTATCTACGTTGCATTTTACAGTTGCTGGCAGATTGCTAGGTTAACGACTTGCTCATCGCTACTATACGACTGTATTGCAAGCTACAATTCAAAACCTTTTGTGCCATCATATTTAAATGGGGGACTGAGATTTCTGCTTTCAGTGCAATAATATAAAATGGTTGGTCTTGACTATTTTTATTCTATGCAAACACCTTCTCTTTTTGATGTTAAGTCTTCTGATAAGAGTTAAAACCTATAGTCTTTCAGAAACGTTCCACTATAATAAGGTGCTTTAAAGGCCCTGTGTAGGAAGAAAGACTGAGCTAGCTATATACTTTATGTCCAGAAGTTAGTGGACATCTGATCACACTCATGTGCCATTGGCATCCACTCTTTTTGGAAGGATTTTCACTAGATTTTGGAACATAGCCATTGTGATTTGTTAATGGCTGACCTCAGCACCAATGAACACTTCCTGGATGAACCTTCATCACCCAACATCATCAGTGGAGGCCAATCAAGTATGTCCTCACCATCAAGCCATGTCTTTATGGGGCTGCACTGATTGCTCTAAAATAGTTTTGATCGTCATTACTTTAGTCCAGTAAAGGAATAGCTCTATGCTACTGCATGCAAAGACAGAATATCTAGACGATTCTGTTTGTTATCTTCTAGCAAAAGTATGTGGAAGGGCCACACAAGGTGTCCACATATAGTACTTTTGGCCATATAGTTTATGATCACTGTCTGAAAGGGTTTACCCAAAATGAGCTGTAATAATAATAATAATCATGTTTCTACAATATACAACAATGTTGTGCATACCTTTGTACTCAATGGCAAAGCCGGACATTCCGAGCGAGGCGTCACTGCGGAATGCCAGGAAGAGGCTGTTCCCACTGCTCTCGATGCGCTCGGGAGCCTGACTTCCCTGAAGACTGTTAATCAGGCGACCGTTAGAGTCTTCACCCTCGTAGATATGCAGAAAGTCATAGCTGGGCTCCATGTTGAAGCTGCACAGTGGGATGAGCAACACCTTTGTCAAATGGTCATATGTTTCCTTTTAAGGCAATGAGTACTGTTAGGTCTTGTAAAGTCATTTTTGTCAGTATATACTGTCATGCTGATTATTATTATTATAACACATAAGAGATGCATTATAAGAGATTAAACTGTTTCCAGTAGCTTTTATTCCTTTTTAACAGCCCATTTTTTTTGACAGTATATTAAATTAATATAACGTCTTATGTGTACACTGAATATATATCACACAGCATCTCTAGTCTTGATACAACATGGGAATGCAAGAACTGTGGACATGTTTCTATTGCCCCAGGCATAAACGGATGCCATTACACACAACATTACACCATCTTGCCCTGTTCCCATCTGCTGGCCTCAGATTTAGCAGTATCCAGCCGGGAGTGAGCGCATTACCTTTTGAAAATTAGCGCAATGACAAAGTCTGGGTTGACTTTTATTCGCCAGTCACACTCCTTTCCTGGTGGGTAGGGCTGGGGGTAGTTTGGTGATAGAATTACTCCAGCAGGTCCTGTCACATTGCCTCCACAGGTAGCTATCACAACAAGGAGAGCTTTAATGTGAGGCTTGGAGGGACACAAAGACGCACATAAACACATGCAGGCGTGCACACACAAAAGATGAGCAATGTTTGCAGAATTGATTATACACTGATTGCTCTAGGTTCATTATTCAGTGGATAATAACACTAAGTAACAAGTGAAGGACTCTCAGGAAAAAAAAAAAAAGGGGGCAACAATCGATAAAACCAGGTGCTGTGACTTATCAAGAGGACTTAATGATGCTTGATACAATTATCTGAAAGGATATGTAAATGTCACTTCAAGATCTTGAAAGTAATAATTAATGCATCAAATGCAGTGACCTAAGCAATACTCGCAGGTTGTGAGTCACCACCGACAAAAAACAAGCCTGGCGACA
Source organism: Hemibagrus wyckioides (assembly GCF_019097595.1). Classification (NCBI taxonomy): domain Eukaryota; kingdom Metazoa; phylum Chordata; class Actinopteri; order Siluriformes; family Bagridae; genus Hemibagrus; species Hemibagrus wyckioides. The sequence goes on along the minus strand of NC_080712.1, from coordinate 28,524,099 downwards.
AGCGTTAAAATCTCTTAGGCTGTCTGAGAAGCACACGGCTCACAAGTAGTTAGACATTTCAATGCAGTAACATGGCAACTGCATTGGGTAATACACTGAATTTCAATAAATGGACTCCATGCTGCATGCATCTTCTCAAAGTATGCTACACAATAGTCCTCAACCCACCAGACAGTTAGTGTAAAGTGAGCAGACAATACACTGTAATTTAGAAAACAATAAACTACCTTGCAGCATGGCTCTATGCACACAGCGATATTACATCTGTTTTACAATTCCTACAAAGCAGTCCATATGCAAGGGGATACTATTTGTGACATCAAAGGCCACCTATTTTTGGCAATATTCACAAACAGTCTGAGAGAAAATGGCGATAATGGAAAACATTCGGTGAACCTACCTATGCATGTCGGGGGGTCGGGCTGCCAGAAGAAGCGGTTGTTGAGCTGAACGCAGGTAATCTCAGACACTCCCTGAACCTGATAGCCTGGATCACACTGAAAGGAAATTGTATCTCCTGGCTCTCTGCTGTCCCCGTAGCGAGTGCCATTTTGGGGGATGCCTGGGTCGTTGCAGGTGGTGGCTGTTGTAGCTGAAGTAATAAGGATAAATTTTGGACTATTTTAAAACCAGTGTGAAATACTTCACAGACAGAGAACTAGAATGACAGACTGAAATTTGGAAAGTTTCTTATTCATGGCAAGAGAGCCTCTCTCCTCTCTAAATATGCCATGCTTTGAGCCTCACAAGACGGCGTCCATATGATCTCTGCTGCATTTCTAAAGAGAAGCAAACCTCCCACCTCCCCATCTCTCCAACTATGTCATATTTCTTTCGCAGTGTTTGTTCTAAAGCGAGCGCAAGGAAACTACAGAGAGAATATTGGATCATGCAAACCACGAGAGTGATGAAACAGGGGGAGAGAAAGCAGGAGAATGGAGCTAAGAGAGAGTAGGAGTTGCTCACTGGAGAACTGGATGGAGAAGCCAGATTTGCTGATAAAGTAGTCACTGTCAAACTGGAGCGTGAGGATGTTGAAGGTGCTGTGCGTGTCCTCGGGTAAGAGAGAGCCGCTCCACTCTTTCAGCAGGATGCCATTCTCGGCTGGGCCGTCCCACACTTTCAGGATGTCGTGGTCCACTTCGGTGTCGAAGACGATGAAGTGAAGGCTACACACATGGAACACACAAGTTTACATTCAGTGTCTGATCTGCCTGATATTAGAGCTAGTTAAAAAGCAATTAAATAGAATGACTTCTTTTTACCTTAGAATAGTGTTCCTTATTACGATTATGAAAATGAAGAACTACAGATACATTTTATAACTTGTAAATTAAAGTCATGTGTTTTGCAGTCAGTAATGTTGCTGCTTGAGAGTGCACTGTCTAGTACCGAGAAACCCTAGCAGCTAAACACAGCTTATTAATCTCTCTCTGCTTCTAAGCTATTGTATATGAGGTGTTTTTTCTTTCATTTTTGTGCATTAGACAACAAATTGGAACTAAATGCAGGTAGGTATTAAAGTTGTGAGTCAGTTGTTTGGATTTTGCACTGCCTCAGACCACACATGAGTTGGAAAAAAAATAAACGCTGAAACCGTGGCTTTATGTTGCACAAATACATACACAGAAAAATTAATGCTTTTTCTCCTGCTTTGACAGTTGCCATTGTGAACATAGGGTTGGAAATTTTGACCAGACTGTAAATTGGCTGCTCAGACTCCGAGAGCAGACCTGAGAACGATCATTTCTAACTTAACAACTCCTAAAACTCAGCTCTGCGAGATCAAGCACACAAACTGACTGCATGCAGGATTTTTCAGTGTATTATAGAAAATGCAATCATTTACAATATGTTCTGGGCCCCACTTCATTGAATTAAATCAACTTAAGTTAGAAAGTACACATAGTGATACCTGCCATCTTTTTTTCTGAAACTTTTATGAGCTTGCATACTACCATATGAATATCCCTTGGCGATCCAATTTCATTCTGCAAATCACGGCTCTGATTATTTAGATCGAACAGGGCCAGGGTTTATTCTCACATCAACTACAGTAATGTTGGCGGAATGAAAACACAGCCAACAAACCATTCATCAGCAGTAGTCACAACAACGCTAACTGGTCCTTAGGGAGGCGTGGGCGGACTTCTTTCTACTTTCTTCGCAGTCACGTGATCACATTCCTAGAGGCCTGTATTACAAGATCACCTCAGAAGTAAGATTCCCAACGTGAATAGGGATGAAACGTTTGCAACACTGTTGTCAAATCACCACTTTGCTACAATTGCTTCTTTTAAATTGAATCAATGTTCTGCCCTTTTTCAAACGTCTAATTGGATTATCTTTGCTTGTGTTCAGTGTTTTTTTTCCCTCGACTCGTACGATAATGGACTTGAAAGAACAGATGCCAGTCGGCAATAGGCCTCTTAGCAGGGTGCCAATGCAGTCACCATGCCATGTTATGAGTTGCGTGGGAATTACATGGGAATTAACAGGGGTGCAGTATTTAAAAAAAAAACACACACACACACACACACACACATCCGGCTTGCATGAGAGTAAGTCGTGGTTCACGGATGTGAGCAGCTTCACCTGATGGTTTTCCCTGTATCAGCCTCAATAGACCAGGTGCAATGAAGGTTGTTGTCATACGGCGCAGGGTAACCAGGAGACAGAATGCGGCCAGATGTGGCACCGCTGATGTGTCCTCCACACTCCGCTAGAGAAGGAAGAGTTAATTCTGCAATTAACTGCTTTTTTTCTAGAATTCACATGAAAAACTATTAGTTCTTAATCCCCTAATCGCAGTCCTCTAAACCCCAGCGTTCTGTTTTGCTGTTTTATATCTCCTCTTAAAACACTTGCAATCCTTGTGAGACATTGAGATTTTACTTGCTGGGATGAATCAGGGATAGTAAACCAATTAAAACACAAATGGATGCAGGTCCCCGAAGCCGAGACTACACACCGGTGAGATTAACCATTCTGGAACAAATCAAATGATCAGATAACGATATAATTAACTGAATATCTAGATTCAATTTATTATACTTTGATGATGGTAACATATGACATGTAACTGGTTCTACCTTCTCCCCAGTTTGCTTAAATGCTTAAAGCTTCTGTGTGGAAATTGACATCACATGTGTTCTTCTTTTAAGAGCCCTTTACTATCCCAAAGAATCCTTGAAGAACCCTTATTTTTTTCCCTAAGAGTGTATATCACTATCTCTTCTGGAAGGGAATGAGGAGTAGAAGGAAGGAAACAGGCCTTACTCTGCTGACTAATTTAAACAAAGGAACACAATGACCGCTATGGGCAATACCATCTATTCTCCATGCCAAGCACCTGCAGTATATCTCATTCAAGCCATTTTAATTAGGGAACTGGGATTAGGGCAATGTGGAACAACGCCATGCATCTCTTTTCACTTGTTCGAAGACTGCTAGGCTGGTTTAAGGTAGTACTTGTAGGAGATTCAGAATTGAAACATTTTTTTTTTGTTCCATGCAAGGTGCATTTTCTCCTGGACACTTACTATAAGACAAACAGCCTTTACACATTTTTGTACTGGGAGCTACAGAGAGGATACACAGATCTAGGTGCATTTCCAAAGACAAGAAGATTACAAACAAGTTGTGGCTTAATTTATATATTTAAGTCTGAGGCCAATCGTTAGTAACACTCAGATCAGGTAAATACATAAGTCTTGAACAGAATCATTACAAAATATCCATATCTACTAAATGTCACAGTGACAGTGATCTAATGATTTTGACAGGTTTGCACAAACATTACTGCTAAAGTGACTCAATTGATGATTTCTGATGCATCTTCTTAAATTGATTTCCTTTCCAAGTGACACTAAAATGCTGACAACAGATCATTGGATTAATTATAACTGACGGATTCTTCTCGAAGCAACAGAGCTAAATGTACTGATTTACTAACCTACAATTTACACAACGTTTAAAAAAAAAAAATTCAAATCAATATTATTTGCATTCATAGCACTTTTAACAACAGACATCATAAACAATCTGGATGCAGATTCGGATCCATAATGAGTAAGCTAGAGGCAACAGAGGCGAGGAAAAACTTCCTGAGACATACCAGGAAGAAAACCTAAGTGGAACCAGACTCGAAGGGGATGAGAAGTGAAGGGAACAGCAGTGAAGGCAATCAGTAGTGTGGAAGAAGGGTATTCATTATGAGCAGATTGTGAATAAGTGTCGTAGGATGAGCACGGGATAGTCTTTATGATTACATCAGAAGGGTCAGGACAAGATTTCACCTCCATGCTAACAGAGTTTGGCTTACCACCCAACCTTTAACAGCCACTCACTTCCTGATTTTAGCAGATCTTGTACATTCTTGTAAAGTCTCAACTTTCTATGCAATTGTGTACGCTCCAAACCTTGTTAGTACTAATGTGCTTGCCTTGTTTTCTTCTCTGGATTGCCCATGAATGTCATGGCTATATGTTTTGGATTCTATATGGTGTTTCTGCTCTCTCTGCCATGACTTGTTTGCAAAATAGTCATAAGTCAAATTTGTAGGAAAGAAAAGTTACACTATGCCAATGGAGAGATTTACTGTAATAGACTTCTATAAAAGAACTGGTGTGCTGATGTATTACTGTCTCCGCAGCCAGGGTTCCCAGGATAGACTTTGGATCCACTGCAACCTTGACCAGGTAAGTGGTTATTAAAGATGAAAGAATTAATATAATTATAATTTATAATTATAAAGGTATTGTTAGGGTAAGGTACAGCATTAACAGTCTTTTTTATTACTTCACTTGAAATAAATTACAATGAAAAGAACTATATATTTGCACAAAATCTGGTTGCCACATGGTCCCAAATCATTAAAATGTTTATGAGACAACAGTTATGGTTAGTAGTAGAATTAATAGGCACAGTTTATTTACAAATTCCTTTATATAAAATGGAACAAAACTATTCCTACTTGTTAGAAGTCCACCACATGTTATGAGATGCTGCAGTGAGCTCACCCATGCATGATGGCAGTGGTTTGTCCCAAACACGTCTGTCTCCACTCAGGCAGGTCAGTGTGCTGCTGCCATGCAGTGTGTAACCAGGATTACAGCTGTATAGAACGAACGTGTTGGCAAAATGGCCGTCGTCCTGAATTTTGTAGCCGTAGTTAGGAGTGCCTGGCTCTTCACATTTCACAAGGTCAAAGCCTGGCAAAGGGGACAGAATAAGGAAAAAGCTTATTAGAATGAATCCAAGGCTGAATGAGGCTGTTTTTTGCTGAATCACAGTCTGCTGATCAGATATTCAAGGAGTCTTTCACATCACCTTAGCAACCAGAATAAAACAGCGTTTTTTTTTTTTTTTTTAACAGGATCTGAGATTCAGAATACAAGGACTTGTGAAATAGTATCCACATACATGGTATTTAAACAGAATGAGAAGATTGCACAAAACCTTGATAGTTTAAAAGCTAACTCAATGATGACTGGAATACCTAGAAATTCTCTACCGGAACAATGCCATTTCAAGACCCACTGCTTGACTTATATAAATATAGCCCTAGAAATACCCTAGTGGTGTTCATGCAAGATAATGAGGTTAATCACTAGTGTATAAATCAGAAGTTACATCACATGGGCAGTGGAAGCTCAGTGGAGCGCCCTGGGCTACCAATCAGATTGTCAACCCTCCCATTATTTACTGTACAGGTCAACATGAACAAACCATGATTTTCAGCATTAATAAAACAGAAGGAATGTTAACTTCCTCCTACTTAGTTCTGAGAAGAAAAAAGTACTTGTACAACTAGATGACCTTTCTGTTTTATCAAGTGCAGCAGTAAAAGACCTTGGTGTGATTACTGACTCCAGTCTTTCATTTGAAGCTTGCATAGATCTTTCTAGGATAGCCTTATTTCATCTCTGAAATATTACTAAGATAAAAAAAAAAAATATGTCACTGTATGATTCAGGAAAAAATACCTCATCCTTTTGTTACCTTTAGGTTGGATTATTTTTTAATGACTTTAATGTCTGAATGTTTTAGAAGCTGCACCAAAAAGCTTTAGTTAGATCAGAATTCAGCAGCCCTAACTAGAACCAGAAGATATGATCTTACCTACACTACATTAAAATATATATAAAACACTACTATTGCCCTATACAGCAGTAAATGGTCTCATGCCGCAGTACTGATCGAACATTTGGTCTGCCACAGATACTATGATCAAAAGGTTCAGGTTATTTGTTGGTACCTTGTATAGTGAAGGCTTCAGCAGGGGGCAGAGCATTCTCTTACAAAGCTCCACAGTTATGGAACATCGCCTTCCAATTAGTGTTTAGGGCTCAGACACAGCCTCAGTGTTGAAATCTAGGCTAAAATATATTTGTTTATCTATTTGTGTATATTTTTTTGGTCAGATCAGAAGAGGTCACAGGCATAGAGTGTTTGGACTGGGAGGTTTGGATGCTGTCACTCACTTTCACATATTCAGTCAGGTTTGTTGACAATGGAGAGGCTGACCGCTTTATGTCTGTGTTACCTACTGGCTTGCCCTTTTAGTTGTGCTGTCATAGGTAGGCTTGCCAGAATCCTTGCTTGCATTCTGCACACATACATGGTGTACATTGTCCTTAACTATTATGTGACAATAAGCATAGCTAATAATCTGTGCTTCTCTCTCTCTCTCTCTCTCTCTCTCTCTCTCTCTCTCGCCAATGTTACTCCTGAGATACCAGTGACCGTGGCGCTTTCGGCTCTCATGATCTGCCTGATCCATACTTATGCTCCTCACTTGAAAACCACTTGCTGCTGCACAGGATGTCCTTATATGGACAGCCTAAAGATACACAAGATTACTATGGATGGTAGCACTTAGAAACTATGAAGATGGTGTTGGACTGCAATTGGTACAAACAGTTTTGCTACAATAGCTTAGGCCTACAATTGCTAGGATAGCTTTAGGGCTGCAATTGCCACAAACAATTTGCATTCAAGTCTCCATCAGTGCATAGTTGATAAACAAAATAGACTTTACGTTAAAACCATTTTTCTGACCATAAAACTGTTTCATTTGACCATATAGTACACACTTATAGAAGGGAAATTATTTATACTCATACTATTACACTATCTAATATCAGCCAGATGAGGATGGGTTTCTTTCTGAGTCTGGTTCCTCTCAAGGTTTCTTTCTAATATCATATCAGGTTCATTGTTTGCTCATATTAAGTAATGCATTTTATGATGTATCTTAAGGGAGCCTTAATGTAACTGGTCGAGATGAGATGAGATGTGTGTGTGTGTGAGTGGAATAATGTACTTCCCTGCACACTCACTTCACAGTTCCATACTCGGTAATGTTATTTGATATGTGCCTAACTGTACTCACTCCATTTTAATGTCCATGCACATGGATATTGTTCTGTACACCCATTTTGCAGGTTGTTTAATATTTCATTCAAATGCCATTAAACAGTGGAACCTGAGAAGCAGAGGAGAAACGTTGCTGTTTTTAATTCCTACCCAAACCAAAATGGCAAAAAAGAAAAAACAACAACTTTATTTTCAATATCAGCCCACAGTAGAGAGAGACTGATTTTTGCTTAATAATGACATAAAGGTTGCTCCATAAAAGCAGCACCTGCCCACCACAGTTATCGTTGGAGCCCCGAGCAGGCCATTTTGAATTAATATTGGTGCAACATATGCTCGAGTGAAAGATCATCTTTTATCTGTTCATTTGCCCTGTAGATGTGGAACGCATTTTATCTCCCATGTTCTAACTGCATGCTAAAGCACTTCCATGGGTCTCGTAAAAGCAGACGACCTGGAACAGAGAACGTGTTCAAATAGTCCACTGCTTCACAGCGCACAGAGACTCTGGTCATGTAGGACATGGCTATTTCATCACTATCACTTCTTTATTAGTGTAATCATTATTTTATTTTTTTTAAATATTAATTCCACGAAAAGTAGAGCATAAACTGTTTAATACCACATCTGAAGGTATGGATAAGTTTTTCAGTAGTCCTGGGTGTAATTCAAATCATGTGTGTTTTAATAGTTTAATTGTGGCATGTGTAAGATTTTGGACAAGGTGCAGTGTCTCAGAACAGAAGAAGGCTTTAAAAAAATGTCCACTGTCCAAAATGTCATTAAGAAATAAACTGTGGAAGCAAAGAGCTGGATGACCAAAGATCTGGATGCTTATATGCTGGGTATTTGATACTAATGACCTACAGGAAGGTTTAGCTGACACATGAGTGGTGGTGCACCATTACACCGTGCAACATATTTCAAACAATGAGCTTAACTTGGTTTCTGAGCCAAAAAACTGTAGCTTAACAGTATAATGTAAGAATATTGCATCATATTTGACAACCAAAGCCTAAAGTGTTTAGTGAAATGTGTTTAAACTCCTGCAGAGTCTAAACAAGTGCATGCTGACAGAGAGACAGCTACTGGGAAATTACTCACTAGTGTATATCAGTTTGAAGCCTTTGCTGGTTCCCGTCCCGTTACTATTGAACTCGATCCACAGATGGTTGGAGGTACTGTTTATGATGTTGGCCATTTCACTTCGTGTAAAGTTGCCCAGCAGTCTCGATGAACTGTCTTGACCGTCATAAATCTGTGAACAAAGAGAAACGCATGTGAAGCATGGACAAACTGGATCTTATCCAATAAAGTTTTTTCTTTTTTTTAAAATTCCCTCCAAAAAATGTTAGGATTTTGGAATGCGTGTTGACTTCTGTAATTGTTTTTGGGTATTACAAGCATATTGAGACAGGAGGCTCCATGTGGGAGAAGACGGCAGCAGCATGGCAGGAAATATTAAAGGTTATAAATCAATGTCAAGCTGCGTTTTTTCTCCATTTTCTGCCACATAAGACATGATTTTAACCCCTAACAGACTAGATCATGCGACTCAAGGGCTGTATTTGTAAAAGCTAGCTGCCTAGAATGTGTAGGAATTCAATTCTCTGCCTGGATGGAAAGACAGAAAGATATTTCTAGCAAAGATCTTCCCATCCAATCAGCAAAAACACTTGCAGGGTTATTCATGCAACCCAAATTAACCGTGGAATCATTTGAACGAAATGGGGTTTGTCACAATGATAAGTATTGTATCAAATGCAATGGGAACAGAGATAATAAGGCTATAATGTCTTTACGAAAACAGTTTCTAGGATTCACGCAAAATACCACTAGGCAGAAGACTATAATAAAGATTTGAGAGGATCTGAATGCGACAAAAACTGCAGCTTATATGCTTACACCGCGGTTTAATTAGTGTCCATAGTGCTCTTTAGGGATCTCCGTTCTCATCGGAAACTATGTGCGCCTTGAGCACTGTATCTTAAATGAATCTATGAATAGTTAATGTCTTCACTTAGTCACATGTATGGCTGTCTTGTGGGTTCCAGGCTCTTTCATGTTAGCTGTGCGGCAAATAGAAGGGCATGACGCAATGGTGAAACTTTGGCACAAATTAGTGTAGAAATGCTTTTTAAAAATCACGCTCAATTGGTGGACTCATTCTATTATGTCCTCTTTATCCCCCATTTTTGATTTATCTTTTAGAAGAGGTGTGTTTGTGGAAATCCCACTCCTGCTTGCTCAGACAGGTATTATTATTTTTTCACTTACCTCTAATACATTCAAGTGAATTTTAAACGAATGAGTACTTTAAACCACCATGACCCTGAACGAAATAAAGCATTTACTGAAGATGAATAAAGGAAAGCGGTGCCACAAAAGCAACTTTTTTGCCCTTATGTTAATGAATACGGCCTTTAACTCCAACGATTTTGTTGGCTCCTGCTCCCAGTGCATGCCGCTACCTTGTAGGTACTGTATTCATTTTCGCGCAATCACAATATGAACAATATTTATGCAAAACAAATCCCTGCCCTATGCTTGTAAAAGACCCTGGTAGCACATTGACGCATAAGCTTAAATGCAAATTACAAATTTTTACCACTAAAACCAACTTTTCAAAAAATAAATAAATAAAGTTCCAATCATCTTTTAGTACTTTTATTTCACCTTGCTACTCTCAGTCATATTGAGCCATGAAGGGTGGAGCATTAAGAAGAACAAACGCACCTGGAGGAAGTCACCATCACGTAGCTGGAAGTCGCTGGCCATGAGCTGGATCCCCTTGCCGTTATCAGTCTGAATGCGATAAATACACTCGTGGTTGTTGTCATAGTTAGCTGGATAGTTAGGGGACAGGAGAACTCCTTCACTGCCTACTGAGGCGGCGCCGCACTCGGCTGGGCAAAATCCCACAAGCACAGCGTAGAAACAATAGAGAAAGACAAAGGATGATAGTTGAGGAGGGTTGAAGTGCAAGACAATGCTACATCAATGAAACTGAGAACAGCAGGTTGCAGAAAAAGATCACTACCATTTCCTCACACCATACCGGTGTTAGCAGTGTGAAAGTCCCTAAGTTCCCCTAAAGTTGTCCCCTAAAGTAGTGGCTCTCGTGCCTAAAAGTGGTGCTCACTTGAAATAATTAAGCCAGCAGCACCCTGACAGCTGTTGCTCTGCTTCCTGTTGATAGGCCAGTCTGACTATTTTCACCAGATGGAATCTGAGCCTTTGTCACTTTGATGGATCACAACTTCAAACTTCGGAGGAATGCTAATTAACGCGGGGCTTTATGTGTTAGTTAGGTATTGGTCACAAAAGCCCAGGGCTACACTAGAATGAAATGTCCTTGCAGTTAATATTCTGCGCTTGTAGGCTGTAGTATATGAGCAGATGTTGCCTCAGTTCTTGCTGCGAGTACCGTCTATCCAAACTTTTTAAGAGTATTTATATTGATTTTGAAGAGAATTCGCTCAAATAGCTGATTTGATCTTCTATTGGAGAGTAAAAGAAAGAAAACTACTGATTTGATGTTATCTAAGAACTGGGAAAAGTAGCACGATATTGATATTTTTTGCCTGCATCCCAGTACTGTATTTAAAGAGGCTCTGAGGCAATGCGGCATTTTAATGCAACCAATATATAAATCTCAATTATTCAAGACTAATGATTCCTGTAGTCACTGCACCAATTAGGAGTAAGCATAGGGGTTGTACATCCCTATACATACACCATACACACAAAGATCCTACATGATTGACTACAGTAATAATCTGATGTAAAAGCCTTGCACAATATCCATTGATCATTCAGTCAGCACTTTCAGACTTTCTGTCGAAAATGCCGTTAAAAACAAATGAGCAACTCAGATCATTTCGCACTGCCATGCCTATTTTGTCAAGTTCCATTAGAAATAAATGTGTTAAAATTGAATAAGAATGAGAGATTCATTGATGCAAATCATAAACATTTTGTCTGATATATTATTAATAAAATAAGACAGGATCCATTCTAAAATAGCTTGCAGAAGTAGAACTATAAAAAAAATAAACATTCTGTCCTCCATGTTACGCGTCAAATCCCAACCAAGCTGATCTCCCCTACGTAGCTGTGTAGAAAGGTTATTACACACTTTCTAAGTTGGTGTCTGAAGAACTGACAGGTGTGATGTTTCTGTGGACCTCAGTTATTAAGCATAACATAACATATTAATGTTGATCATGCTTCGTATATCATGTGTTTAATTTGCTCCAGTCTTATTTAATAAAAAAGCCCAGAGAGGCCATGTGATATTATTTTTTTTTGCTTTTGTTTTCTCGTGATCACGACTTAACTTTCTCGTGGTCTCGAGATAACAAAAGTTGTTTTCTCGTGATCACGACATAATCAGAACCGTGGTGAAGTTAGTTTGATATTCGGACATTAGACAGACACTCGGAAGCGCTAGTTTAGGGACCGTCGACAAATTTCTGTACGACTGAAATGTGGTACTTGTTACTTAACTGACTACGTTCCCCAGTTATTCTAATTTCTTCTTAAATATACATATGGCATGCGGCATTGCAAACAGCATTTGGTTATTTATAAATAAGAATTGAATTAATTGATAGTATTAATTATGCATCATGTGAATTAATTTGCTATTATTAATGTATTTTTAATAAAAAAAACACTATTTCTTCAATAGCTTCTAGGTCATGTGATCCTGTGACCCAAAACTAGTACTAAAATAATGGATAATGCTTTTAAATAGCTTTTGTGGTACTTTGATATCATACGCCAATTGCTCTCCGCAGCGCCACGTTATGTTGATCGATTTCAATGTATACAAAAAAACACGACTGCCCCCTACTGGTCTCGTCTTTCCTGCGCGAAAGCGTCACTCGCAATGCCGCACAATGCCGCGAGTCGTCGCGGGATTCCTGTCCCTCTGACGCGCATTCTTAACTGCCACATCTGTATATATGTATGTGTGTGTGTGTGTGTGTGTGTGTGTGTGTGTAATATAAGTACATATATATCAAATTATCTCAACAGGTCCAGTGTGGCACTTTGCAGCTTCAAACAGCCAGAAAAAAAATATGGAAATGCTGCTTGTGTGTTTAAGAAGACTATTGTGTAATAACAATAAAAAACGGTGTGTAATCGTGATAAAAATGACTTGTTTATTTATGTAAGAAAGGAGTTAAGCAAATGAAGAAAATAAACAAATGAATAAAAATCAATGAAGACATTTTTTGGGATAAGAAGAGGTGTACTTTGTGGAGGTGTCCAAGTAGATTATTTTAGTACTAGTTTTGGGTCACAGGGTCACATGACATAGAAGCTATTGAAGAAATTGTGTTGTTTTTTTTTAAATAAAAATAAAAATAAAAATAAAAAAAGAGATTCTTTGGGATACAAAGAGGTGTACCCTGTGGAGGTGTTCAAGTAGATCATTTTGGTACTAGATTTGGGTCACAGGGTCACATGACCTAGAAGCTATTGAAGAATATATATAGTTTTTTTTAATTAAAAAATAAATTAATAATAGCAAATTAATTCACATGATGCATAATTAATACTATCAATTAATTCAATTTTTATTTATAAATAAACAAATGCTGTTTGCAATGCCGCATGCCATATGTATATTTAAGAAGAAATTAGAATAACTGGGGAACGTAGTCAGTTAAGTAACAAGTACCACATTTCAGTCGTACAGAAATTTGTCGACGGTCCCTAAACTAGCGCTTCCGAATGTCTGTCTAATGTCCGAATATCAAAGTAACTTCACCGCGGTTCTCATTATGTCGTGATCACGAGAAAACAACTTTTGTTATCTCGAGATCACGAGAAAATTAAGTCGAGATCACGAGAAAACAAAAGCAAAAAAAATAATATCATATGGCCTCTCTGGGCTTCCGTAGTAAACAAAACATTCTACAAAAAAATATACAAGATTCAGTAGACTACATTTTATTACATAAATTGTTTCCCAGTTGCCATAATAATCATTTTCATGTCTTCCCAAAATGCACACTTCCTTCCTTCTGTCCATCCAAAAATTGCATTATGATTAATAAAATGATTCATAAAAGCATTACCTACCCACACACCTGGGCAGGGCTGCACTCCAGACACGCCTGCCTCCTCCCAGACACGTGAGTTTGCTCTCTCCTTCCAGCCGGTAGCCCGAGAAGCAGGTGAACACCAATGAGTCACCTACACCAAACTGGAAACCCACCCTCCTGCTGTAGGCTGGCACACCGGGATCGTCACATGGCTCAAGATCATACTCTGGAAATGTAGGTCATGCCATTAAAATGAAACATTGAGGTGTGTTGCTAAACTCATGACTTTTATAAAATGAGGGTTTTTTTAATTATAAATAAGTAATAGGCTTGAACGTGTAATGTGACTTAGATAGCAAGAATAATAAATATCAAACAGTTTTCTATATATCAAATAGTTGTTGTTAATTTTCTTCCTGTTCCTCCCATGTCCCAAAGCAAATACTCCTCTCCCAAAACAAACCAGAATGAATTAAAAGCCCATTTAATCTAAAATACGTTTTTTAAGAAACAGAACACAGTTAACAGTGACTGCTTTGGCGTGTCAGGAATCCAACAAGTTCATTGTGGTACTGATACCTGAAAAAGTGATGTTAAAACCCTCGTAAGACATGGAGAAGTCAGAGATGAAGCGGATCTGGGCACTGAAGTTTCCGAACAGGCCCGCTTTGATAGAGGGAGGCAGGACGGAGCCTGTGAGCCGAGCCACAGGTTCGTTGAGACTACCGTCCTCCATGATGAGCAAGTAATCGTGCGAGTCCTCCAGGTGGAATGTGTGAAAAACCAGCTGTACCCCTGCAGAGTTGCAGATTAGATTAAATCCCTCTGTCAGAAATGTTTGCTTTTGTCAGTGGGCGCACAAGAGCAGCAATAACAAAAATAATAATAATTCTGCCTCTGAATGCAAGCCAAGTAAATACAATGGAGGGGGATAATCACGATCGTGTAAGGCTCTGTTCACATATGATATTAACAATGGTCTCGACTAATCGGATCATAAGAGACCAGCTGAGACGAATATCCGCGCACACTGGACCACCTCACTGCCCACCCAAAGACTAGACAATATTGACAAATGCTACATGACTTCACTTTAAAAACAGCCTCAAGACTATTAGGCTCATATTAAAATTCAAGCACATCTGATTTATAAGGAACACCTACACCTTCAGTCCAATTTAAGTGAGTCTGTGCCCACTGCGGCATCTGATTTCAGCTCCTGATGTGCTCTCGAAGCCCATCTTTTGCATTCTGCCTGTTGTGAGATGCTTTTCTACTCACAGTGATTGAAAAGTGTGGTTATATGAGTTATTGCAACCTTCCTCACCTCCAACCAGCCTGACCTCTCACAGAACTGATGCTTGTTGGATGTTTTTGTTGCCCACTATTCTGTGCAAACTCTAGACACTGTTAAGTGAAAATCCCATGAGATCAGTGGATTCTGAAATACTCAAACCAGCCCATCTGGCACCAATAACCATGACAAAGTCACTGAGATCAAATTTCCCCCATTCTGATGTATAATAAGAAAATTAACTGAATCTCTTGACGTGCATCTGCATGAGTCCATACATTGCACTGCCCCCTGATTAGATCACAACATGAAAGAACCGCTATAAAGGAGCTAATAAGAAAATATATGTATTTCCTGATTAAATGTTTAGGCATTTGGATTGGTCAATAAAAGCTTTACATGTACCATTAATGGCAGCCTTTGTGGAAAAGCACATTATGAATGCTTTATTCATCAGTCACACAAAAAGAAAATGCTCTCACACACACACACACTAATGAAATAACAAACATTACCGTTCCAGGGAGTGTTTATCATTCAGAGTTAAAACTTGTATTTTGTTTGTTTGTTTTATATCTCTTACATTGTTCTGGAGGCATGTCTCATTAAGCTGTAGAAAAGCTACAACATTTCCTCTAGTCTCTGTGTCACATCCAGCTTTACCACTGCTCTGTGTGCCAATCTCAATCCATCCTGCTCACACTTCACTGTACTGCACTCACACACTCGCACTCACCTGACGTCTAGTTCCTGTTTTCACTCAGTGTATTTAAAGAACTCTTCCTGCTCAGATCTTTGCAAGATTTTCCCCTTTCTCCCATTGCTGAATTCTGAGCATTTACTTACTGTTTTACAAAGTTCACCTTATTTTTACATTCACTCAGTATCTCTGTATTGCTGTGTTTGCCCAATAATTTGACCATCATGGTCTGGTCTGTTATTCAGACATTACGCTGATGTGTTTACATCCACAAGCCTTCAATTTTCTGACACTGTGGCTAGAGTTCTTTTAATATCTGACCCAAATATAGTGATAATATACAGTAGTGATGCAATACACTGTGTTTTGCATCGCTACTATTTTGTGTTTAACATTTCAGCAGACAGGAGGTTCAATCTTCAGTCTGGCGATCTATCTGTTGGTTGAATATCTAATCATTTTAAAAATAACTTTCCAAAGTATGTCTATTACACCATTTGGCTGAATACATACAGATACATCTTGCTTATGATTTTCATTAATAGCTCGAAGTAAAAACACATGGTGATATCCATCCATTCCTTTTCTATACCCGCTTTATTCCTAATTAGGATCACGGGGGTCTGCTGGAGCCTATCCCAGCACACATGGGGTGAAAGGCAGGAGTACACCCTGGACAGGTCGCCAGTCCATCACAGGGCCACATATATAGACAGACAACCACACTCACTCCTATGGGCAATTTAGAATTACCAATCAACCTAATGTACATGTTTTTGGACTGTGGGAGGAAACCGGAGTACCCGGAGTAAACCCACGCAGGCATGTAAACTCCACACAGAAAGGCCCCTCCCTGTTCACACCCGGGATTCGAACCCAGGACCTTCTTGCTGTGAGGTAAGCCACCGTGCTGCCCCACATGGTGGTATAAGGAGTAAAATGGACCTAAAAGACTTTAAGTGTAATCGTAGCAAAGAGAGTCTAATCGTGTCTGAAATGATCAACCATTTGAGCTCTTCTTCACTTACCTTTGCCATGAGAGACTTCTATGGTCCACGTGCAGTTCAGAGAGTTTGGGTAGAAATCCGGAAACCCGGGAGAGAGAATAGTTCCAGTTTTCCCATGGACATACCCACCACACAAAGCTGAAGAAAAGAGGGGTGGAAGCACACATATGGTGTTTGATTATTGAAGTTCCAGGCTTGATTTGTGTACAGCTTTATTTGTAATAAAGGGCTCCCCCTCAATCTCCCAACACCTGGAGTGTGGCTTCCTTCTGTAATTATTCGTGTGCATCCTTGTATATCAATTTAGTTTTCTTGCTAACAATAACAGCATGCAATAACAATGATGATTAAGCACATGGACCGCCCTATAAGATTGGATTTGATTAGTATTCCAATTGTGGGAAAAATTACCCAAAGAAATTGCGACGTAAAAAAAAAAGAGTCTAGGAGGATTAGATACGGAAATCTAGGTCAGACTCTGTAAACTATATCCCTTGGTGCTGAGAATCTAATATGCACTTTATAAATTCCATAAACAAACTTTAAACTCCTTCCCTAAGTTACTTGTAGAGAAAATGATGGTGATGATTTTGAGGGGGGGGACCTTTTCTAAATGAACAGTATTTAGCAAACCAGAAAACGGATGTAGATCCGAGCTCAATATTCGCACAAATGTCTCATTTCTGGGATTTAATAGAACAAAACTGAGCTACTTTGCTTGCTAGGGTATTGAATTTTGGATACATTTACAGTAACAGGCTTATTGTAAATGGATATGGAAATAGCCGGGCTTTTCATAAACCAAGGTATGGAGTGTGCAGCTCTTGAGGCTATAGCGATGCTAGTGATTAAATAAAGCTTGCATTGTGCACATATTATCATATAAGCCCTGGGCAACAATGAAAGCTTGATCTACACATACGATTCTTTCATAGTGAGACAAACAAGGTACAAGTAATGGCACAGTACCCATCTACTGTACATAGGCTAGGAGCTCATTCATCATATGCTGGCAAAGTAACAAATTGTCAATCAATCTTATCTGCAAGAATCTCCACGATATTAGCCTGGGACAAAATGTTCAAAAATCACTGATCCCAATGCAATAAAATCAATTCGGTGGCATTTTACAGATGTAAACAAGTACAGACACATTATTCGAACTGAACAAAGAATGTGTGCTAAAGGAATATAAATACAGATCGGAAAAGTAGGGATCTGGGGATCAGGATCCCACAGGATAAAACAAAAAAAATTCATTTTGAGCACAAAGTCTTTACTTTCATGTGGTGCTTGAAAGTTAAGCTTGCGGGCAGGTTTGCCCGGTTTCTGCCCCAACTTTATTTCAAAAAACGCACAAAAATACCTGAAAACTAGCCCTCAAGTTTAAGCACTGAACAGGTTACTTTCTCATTTTCTTACATGTGAAACCAGTTCAGAGTGGTGCACAGGAAAGACCACGCACTGTGCACTGGGCAAAACACAGCATAAAAAATATCCATTCATTCATTATAAAAATATTAACTTGTACATTCACTGTGCTTGTTTCTTGTCATTCTTAAATGACTGAAAAAATCTTAATATAGTTCATTATTATGAAATTAGGCATTTTAGTGTTTGGTTACATCCTTTATAGGTACATGGATATCTAGGGATGTATAAAAAGGTGTAAAGAATAGCACTTATTAATATAAATATGAAAGGGAACACTTTCAGAATTGGCAACAGGATTGATTGTTACTGATGTATATATATATTTAATATATTTTTTTATGTATTTCAGGAACCAATCAATCCTACTGCCAAACCTAACAGTGTTCCCTCTCACATTTATATTAATAAGTGCTGTGGGTTTTTACTGAGACTGTCCATCTGATAGCAGTGTCTGGAGACACGAAGAAATAACTAAAAACCTGAAGAAAACTTGGAAAATTTGGAAGTGGATCAATAATTGATGTTTTCTCAACTGAAGCAGACTGTTTCATAAACCCATAAAACTACTGGCGCAAACCAAGTGCTACATATCTAGTGACACAGAGCAATTTTAAGAAGTAATAAATAAAAAGATTTCTTATTAAAATTAGAATAAAAAATAAAAAATAACAGTAATCTACACAAACCAAAAAATGACTGAAATCAGCTGTTGAAATAAAGCTCTGGACTGAGCAAACAGAAATCGATAAATGGCTTCACATGGCTTAATCATATATTTCTCTCCTAGAACAGGTATGAACGTAATTGTCCTGTTTATCCCATCTATAATGAACATCAGGCTGAGATGAGAGTGCATCAGACCAAAGCGTATTCCATTAGGACGGGAAGGCACAGGGGTGATAAGGAGCAGGCAGAGGAGGCAGAAGAAATTCTGAATGAAATGGGCTGTGGTTTGATTATGGCTACTGGAAAGCACATTTCATCCCCCACTACACTCACGTGTGCACGTACACAGTCAGGTAGCAAAAACAAACGGCTACATTCACCTGTAAGTCATCCCTCCCTGTTTAACCAACGGCTTTCTGCCTTTTTTCTTCATCCTCCACGAAATTATCTGTGAAACCTTTTACTCATCAAAAATGTATGACTTGGGAGAGCCTTCTGACTGCTTATGCTTTCTCATGCTGATAAATAAGGCTGGGCCCTAGAAATAGTGATGGGGTAGTAGATAGAGCTGGGATGAGAGAAGACGACTGACGGAGTCATTTAATTAGAGTCCTCCATCTCAGTCCTGAACATCCCTATTGTCAGCTTTACTACCTGTTACTCGTCATTAAACCCATTATGCTGAGTAATAATAAGGTGTCAGCATGTCCGCCTCATTTATTAGTGGTGTTTGTGTTGTTTCTAAAATTCTGGGTGTTTACAATGTAGACGTTACGTGTGTGCAGTGAATATTTAATACCAAAATTTGTGCACAGCAGCATTTAAGTCAACCTTTTTTCTTTTTCTTAACTCAAATCATATTGCTCAGGCATTCAGTGTAAACTGAGCTACAGGTGCTGCAGATCAATGCCTGGCCTGCTTGTCCTGAAACTGGACACACTTTCTTTCCAGGAGCTCACAAATGATCACACAACCTGATGGTATTATTTTAGTAATTCGACAAATCAAAAATAAAAAAAAGGGTGAAAACAAGGCCTACAATTTCATGATCATGTGGATTTGTTAACTTGTGTGCCCCAGTAACTGTTTGAGCATGACAAAGAAAAACGCTTGCATTTAATTCAATTCCAAACTCCAGCACTTCTAGTGTCACTGCTTCTTAATTTCTTAGTGCTGTAGCTTGTTAATTCTTCATGTTGTTGTTACACTTTTATTATTTGCCTGGTGGTTATTGTAATGCATGATGGAGATTACATGATGTCCCCCTGTAAAAACTTACAGTACATGTGCATAACCTGTGAGTTTTGACAAAGGTGAACACACACATAAACACGTAGTGTAGTTACCATCACAGCTAGGCAGAGCATGGTTCCACTGATGGTTCCTTTCGCAGACAATGGGCTCATCATCACTCAAAGTGTAGCCCTTATCACAGCTAAAAGTCACCTGGGAGCCAATGGCAAAGTTATCACCATGCCTCTTGCCATTTACAGGAATCCCAGGATCCAAGCATGAGTCACTCTCCATCATGATACCTGCAGAAATATAGAGAACTATTTAGTTCTCTCCCTCTGGGGCCGAAAATGAACAGAGGGAGGTGTCAGAAACACTTCATACAGTATAAATCAACTGTGGTTAGCTCCCCATAGATCACTGCACTGATGTCATTTTTTCCCTATATTGTTTCCTATGTAATATAATGGGAAAAAATGTGAACATTATATCATATAGTCCGGTATTTAGCATATGGCTGGTCGATATCTGTCCCTCTCCATGTGTCATGCTCTTTTAAGCTCTCTCCTAATGCAGTGGATATTACTAGAATGGTGTCATTCAAGCCAGTCCAATAAAGCCTCGTGTATTTGTTTTGACCTTTACAGTGATTGACAAATCACTGAGATTTTTAATAGTAAAGAAAGCAGTAAATTTTCATTACAAGATGCACTGGTGCTTGATTTGTACAGTAACACGGCTCACTTGAAACTTATCAACGTGTTATTAAAATTTAATCATGCTGTAAATCCCTAAACATCCTCTTGACTCTACAGCAAAGTTAATAATTCAGTAAGGTTAGTGATCTCTCACAGTTATCTACTGCCTCTCATTATTATTATTATTTGTCATGTAATACCAATACTGATTCCACTGTGGGGGAAAAAAAAAAACTTCTCATTTGTCTTTGGAAAGGTTTAAATGACTGGAATGCAGCCCAAAACTCATTTGTAACTAAGAAAAGAACCAGCAGGTGAATGTGGGAAGAAGCACAAAACCTCCTGGGAGACATAAAGCAGAAACAGCTCCTTTACCTCTGTAAAGTGCACTTAGAGCATTGTATGTGAGCCAACAGCTTCTACACCTTGTCTAGTGCACTACGTTTGGATTGAGGCAACGCCTCTGAGGCTGACTCACTCTCATAGCGGATCTGGAAGCCCTCGCTGGAGCGGCTGTTGTCGGTGGTGAACAGGAGGTACATGGAACTTCCAGTGCTGATAAGAAAGTGGGGCGCCTGAGTGCCGTGGTACTCGCCAATCAGAGGGGAGGAATTGGAAGGCCCATCTCGAACTTCCAGCGTATCATAATTAACCTCTGTCTGAAACCTGAATGGGAGAAGAGTGTCTGGTTATGGCCCCGATCGTTAGCGGAATTACTCTAATGAGACAGATTAGCTGTGAAATATAATGGACAAAACGGGGGGAATTAAGTAGGTGTGAAACAGTATGGATAAGGGCACAGCCGACAGTTTGTGGTACACGGCACAAACCAAATGTTTTGGCAATGTCATCAACTAGACTGAACTGGACTAGCATAACTGTTTGAGATTTCATAGCCATACTGGTCCACTGTTACATTTGTAAAATAAGGGCGGGGGGTAAGAGAGGATATTGATGTTAAGTTCCTGCAGCAGAGAATCCATACCTGTCAAAAGAAATCTTAATAGCATGATCCTTCCTGGCTTCAATCACCCATTCACAGCTGAGAGAGTCTTTGTAGTAGCCAGGCCAGCCGGGGGACAGCAAAACTCCTCCCGGAGCAGTTAAATGCCCACCACAGGGAGCTTGTGAAAATGGAAGAAGAGAAAAAAAAACTTGGACCCATTTTTAACCCACACTACACATGAGCTGAGTAAGGTGGGAACATCAATCAGGAGACACTTCATTCTCTTCTAGACCGGTGTGAGAATAAGGCCTACCTTCACAACGGGGCACAGCCGCGTTCCATACGACGTTGCCATCCTGGATGACACAAGTGATGGATTCCGAGCCGTGCGTTTTGATGAAGCCCTCGTCGCACGTAAAGAGGACCGAGCTTCCAAGTAAGAAGTGCTCACCGAAGCGCTGGCCGTTAATGGGGATGCCTGGGTCATGACATTCATTCTGGCCGAAGGCTGAAGTCAGAAGATGAAAGTGAAAATCAAATGTCAAAAGAAGAAGAATCTTAAACTGCACAATGCAGGTCACATTAGATCTCACGGTTGAAATGGTAGACAAGGGGGGAAAAAAGCGTCTGCTCCAAATACATCAACTCCTGATTGTAGTGACCTACTTTCCTTATCTGCAATCTAGTTCTGCATTTACACTTTATCTTTATATCACATTTATATCTTAGGTTGGAGGACACAAGACCTGACTACTCTGTGTGTGTGTGTGTGTGTGTGTGTGTAAATCCAATTTTCCCCTAAAGGCAGATGTGCTCTGAGTGGCAAGAGGTAAGAATCTTCAATTATTTGCTATGTGCCAAAGCTGCGCTATAGAATCTCTGCTGAGCTATTTTTTTAACCCTCAGTTAGAAAGTAGCATCTGCCTTGTGACAGAAAGACGGCTAATGCATAGGAAGCAACGGCTTCAGAGCAAAGCTCACAACCTAGCGGCCTTCCTGCTCCACAGTGAGACATCACTTCCTGCCTGTGACTGTCCAAGTCTCATCATTATAGGCACCAGTGGTGAGATATCAAACCATACTATCTTCTGTCACTGACATCTCGCAAACAACTGCTGTCATATAACCAGCCACCTGGGTACATCTGACACACACACACACTTTTTTGACATGGTTTGGGGTCCAGGCATCCAAACAGCTGCCCCATACATTTCTATCTGGACTGTTTTTTGTCTTAAAGCACAACTCTTTTCCTCTACAATGTAATGGAACTTTTTATAACATGGCAAAAAGAGTTGACATTTAAGATTCAACCACTGAAACACACGTTGAACAGTCCATGACTTGGCTTTAAACTCTAATGAAATCAGAAACGTTGCTCATACTCAACTGCCTTCCAACACACCTAGCACTGCTTGACTCCCTGTGATTCACCAAGAATACCTCAACAGAAAAGGCCAGGAATAAAATGAAGTGTTTACTCGTGTAGGTGATGTTGAAGCCCTTCCCCGTGTTGGAGTGGTCTGACTGAAACTCCAGGCGCATAATGTTCCCATTACTGGCAATCTGTGAGGGCACGTCCTTTCCAGAGAAGGTGCCAAATGTGGTGGGCTCGGGCATCCCGTCATCCTTCACAATGAGATAGTCAAACTGAGGCTCCACATCGAAGTCGCTGAAAATGAGATGGATCCGACTGCCCACCTCGGCTATGATAAGCCACACACAGTTCATGTTGTTGCCGTACTCTTCAGGGTAGTTGGGGGAGAGGATGATGCCTGATGGTGCAGTGAAATTGAAGAAGCAAGAGACTGCAGAGGGAAGGAGAGAAATGGGAATAACTATCCATTTTATCAGTTATTTACGTGCACTAAAAAAAAGAGACTATTTTCATTCCTAAAGTATTTACAAACAATAGTAGTTTTTGCTTCGCACCAAGACAGCACAGGGGGTCTTAAAGGAAAAATCCACCTTGAAAGCCTTTTAAATCTTTAATATTAACATGTGATCCTCAATGGTGTCCAAGATTTATTTTAAAATAAAATCCCTAAGAAAAACTCCTTATATCAAGAAGTTTTAATTTCCTACATTACCCACAATCCCCTTCGACTACCCATTGATAGTGACACCTGAGGAATTTGGCCCTTTATTTATCCCCAATTTAACCATCTAATGAGCGTGATGCGGCAGTGTTTTAGTCTGTCTAGCCCTCTCAACACTTACGTTGTGTTATATGTGCTCCGCTCAGACACTGCAAAACTTTCATGCGAATACCGCAGTCAAGTTCTAGACCGCTAACGAGCTGAGCTGAGTTTCTGCTGTAACTTAGCTGCATTATTTAGCGGCAAGCCGAGTCCCGTGTTGGCTTTGAGTCCAGTGTTTGCTGTTGCATTTCATGTTAATATGTCACTGGATGTTGTTGGAAAAGAAACTCTTGCTCGTTTGTTTTCAGGAGCTGACAGCAAAACATTACCATTACCATATATACTGGAGAAAGGGGAATTTTTTTTTTTGCCTGTTATTGAACATCATGGTAAATGCGCTAGCATTGTTCCACTGTAATGTCAGTGTGCCACAAGACCATTAACATTTCACAGGAAGAATGAAAATACTGCTGAAAAAACAACAAACTTTATCCATAATCGCTGAATACAATAATATAACTAAGTATAGAAATAGAAATATATTTAATGTGTCTCAGGGTGGAGTTTTGCTTGAACCCAGACGAGAATTTGAGAATGAGCTGCTTGGCTGAAGCAGCCGATGACTCAAGTGGTCTGAGCTTGGCTTGGGCCCAAAAGGCAACAAACAATAACAAAATGATTAATTCACAAGGTGCCTGTCCAAACTACAAAGCACTCAGACACGGAAAAAAACATCTTACAATAAACACATCGCCAACATAACTAGGAGCTAGCGGCATTCTTCCTGTTTTAAAAAAAAAAAAAAAAAGCAAAACAAATGAGGTTATAATAGATCAGGAATAGTGTCAGCTCAGAAACGGCAGCCAACACGCTGCCATTCGGATTGGCGTTGTCGATCTGTCAAGCCTCTCCAGTGCAGTGCGTTCATCATTCTAAATGGCAGAGCGTTAATTATAGCCGCACATTTTGGAAGAGGACTTACAGACGCAGCTGGGTTTGTTTCCAGACCACTGGTTGTTTTGCTGGCAAGATATAGTCCTCTCTCCGACCAGCTCGAAGGCAGCCTGACACTCAAAGGTCAGCACGTCGCCGTGCAAAAAACTCTCCCCCTTACGCTTGCCATAGGCTGGGACTCCTGGGTCTCCACATCCTCCTTTGTCAATCTCTGTACAGAAGAAAAGAACAGCAAGAAGGAAATACGGTCAGTTAAAGAATTACAGGCACCCTACCTCTGCCTCTGACTCTTCCTCTGACTTCTTTCAACAAGGTGTTTATGCCCATACAGCTAATGAAATGTATCGGGTTACAACACAGGAATTTGCCTGGCCTTGAAAAATAGAAACTCTTAGCCCAAATAAAAAAAATACAGGTTGTCCTGTTTAAACATCATTTACCATCATTTGTGTGAACCATTTAATCATAATGCACTGACTTGTTGAGTAAATTATACACCATGCTCTCTTTATATAGCATTAACCTTGCTTTCTGTGGATTAAAGATCTTTCCTTGTAGGAAATACTTTGCATTCTGGGTGAATAATGGCCTTCAGCAAAGATGTGGACGTCGCACAGAGACAGGATGTGAAGGTGAAACATTGCCCTGCTTCCTCACACCTTCTTTTATTTCCTTAAGATGATGTGGATGGTTTTATTTCAGTTATTTTCTTTCCTTTCTTTAATTCATTCATTCACTAACTCACTCACTCCACTGACCCAGCCAGTCTGTAATCTACAAGGATTTGTTTTTTTTCCTCCACAAGGTATTAAGTACAATTAAAATACCTTTGAAGCCGCCAGGGGCAATTAGTGGTCAGATTTACAAAGGCGCCAGGTCTATCGGCTTCAAATTAAACCCATGCTGATCTTATGATTGAGAAGCCATCGGCTAAGTTTTACAATTAGCCTAATGCTCTCCAGGTTGGAAACGTTCTTTATCCAGCCCTAAATCAAAAACAACGGAGCAATAACAATATTCACCAGAGGATTAATGCACACTTTTAGCAAGTGGTGTTAAATCAAAATGAATCCTAATTCAATTATCCAATAATAATAATAATAATAATGTGTTTACCTGGTTAAAATTCCATTTGTGCCATTATCATAAGTGCTCGACAAGCCAGATGGAGTTTTACTTGGGCACAAGTAGATTTGACTTATTTGTTTTAATTGCTAAGTGAATCCATCATTTAATAATTTGCACATCCTTTACAACAGCAGAGTGCACGTTATCCAAAACAGAGCTGCAAATGTACCTTAATATAGACATCTTACTTCTTATCTTACAAAAATATATAATCTATTCCAGCTTACACTCTGTGTTCAAGAGTATTAATGGTCCATCATACTCAGTTTAAACAGCTAGATTAATGCAATCTAGCAAATCTAGCCTGCATGCACTTAAATTCATAATTTATAAGCATATAATGTGCTTTTACTGTCCAAATCTAAACAACATATTCTCCCATATTTATGAAGTCTTTACTGAGTTACACTATATGGGCAAAGTTTAGTGGTCAGGATTTATGATTTTTATTTTCTTTCTCATAAAAAGCAGCATTTTCAATGTTGTAGACTTAACCAACTATTGTGACCTTGATGGTTGATCGAAAGTAAATACTAATATAAAAGAAGTGGAGTGATTGTTGATTATGCAGCCAGAAAGTCTGAGTCACAAGCTTTAGTCCAATGCAGCAATAATCCACAGGGGGGGGACGTGTGATGAAGCCCAACACCAAGCGTCAAGTGGATTATTTTCCCATAACAGCAGGCCCTGAAATATTTAATTCATTTTTATACCACAGTGATTTGCTGATCATTACAATTTTTTATTTCTTAATGAGGGAAACATTGTGCTTTTTTTATTAGCGGTCGAAAAAGATATCACCAAAGCATTATAAAATATAAATATATCACCTTAAGGGCGTTCTTAGGGGGAAAAAAAGACAGTAAAATGTTCAGTTATCGTTCGTTTATTAATATGACGATACACTACGCTACCCTCTGTCCTCAAGACTTAGCAGAAAACCTCCTGACCCTTACAAAGTAGACAGTGGAGATTCTTCCATAAATGTTTAATAAACATCTCCTAAAAGAAAGCATTTCTATTTCTGTTTTTTGTTCAATATCACTACATTTTTTACATTATTGTTCATTTTACATTATACAAACTTTCTGATACTGATAAAGGACCAAACTTCATTATCATTTATTATAACTGTCATCATCAGTGACATTAGTAAAAATCTACAGTAAGTAAAAGTTCTGACGCTCCTCAGACAAACTTCGCTCCGGATCATTGGCATTTAGATTCTAAAAATACCCAAATCATCTACATCATATTTACTAATGACACTGTGCAAAAGACCAATAAAAATCTATTTTCACTGCATGAAAATGCATATCTATGTACATAGAAATGCATATGTAATCTAGTATTAGATGCATAATTTTAGAAAGGCAAAGGACAGCAGCCAATCATCTGGGCTTTACAGAAATCTAAGGGAATATGGAAATGACCAGATGGTTTGAACATCTGTGAAACCGGGCTATGTGTGTGTGTGTGTGTGAGAAGGACTGCTACATCTTTTGGTAGAAGCAACGTTTCAGTTTCATGCACGCCCCAGTGTTAATTGTTAAGCTCTAGCTCATCTCTTTTTGTAGTTCACTTTATAAAATGCCAATTCTGATGTCACCATACTGTTCATCATACTGGACCGGCATGTTTGTGAACAGATAATGCTGAACTGATCTGAATGTAACACTGTCTGGACTTCACTCCACTCATTAAATCTGCTCTGGTTGATACTGCGAGTTAAAAAAAAAAAAACTCTCACCCTTAAAAAAGGGTCAAACTTACATAACTTGATATGTATCTGAGCATAAGCGCTATTGAGTCTTAAAGCAAAATGTCCAGCTGATCCTCCCTGGCGAGACTATTGTCAAATACAGCAACGTGACTAGGAGCACATGTGTGAAACTGGATTTACACAGAGTTAATTGGGTTTGTGTCGTTGTGCTTGGGCTTATCCAAACAGTGAGAATTTGCTCGATTGTGAGGATACAGTTTTGGGTGAAGAGTCGTGGAAGTAACTGGGGATTTAACTGTGATACTAGTTTGTTATAGAAAGAATAGGAAAAAATGGAAGGTTCAAAACTGTAATTAACATTAATACATTAATCTAATATTCCAATACTGTACTATCTTATTCCACAGGACAATTCCATAGTGAATATATAAATTTACGAGTAACATACTTTCTAAGTTTATGTTAACGCCATTGTTTCCACAAAAACACAGACTTCGTTTGACCATCTGAGGCTCTGGAAAACATGCAGGATTGGCAACTTGGCAAACGTTTATAAAAACAGATGCCTCGGTTTAATACCAGGCTTCCTTTAATGCTATTTTCATACACACCGAAGGCCAGGTAGTGCATTTCATTCAAGCATTTCGAGCATGTCTGCACTGCACATATGCTGCTCCATTTGTTTTCAATTTGCACGCTTCTGGCGAAGCTGGCGTGACTCAACGGCTTTGTCGGCCGAGCCGTTTTGTGAGGGGATGAAAAAACTGTACAATGCAAACGCAGATGTAAAAATAAAAGTTGAAACATGTCGCATACGAAAGTTCATAAATAACGTGCTTCCAAAGCAGCATATATATACACATATATATACACTAGTCCTGTAAGCAACTATGAACAGATTATTGCGATGGAGTGATCGATACAGACATGAATAAGACACTATTTGTTTTTTTCATGGAGCATCTGGGATCCCGCAGGAGCAAGTAAAAAAAAAAAAAAAAAGTCGCATTAGACAGCAGTCAAGAAAACCAATGCGTGGCACTGCATAATGAATTAGTTAACTTTAGTAACTGCTTGGCCGAAGTCATTCACTCACTCGAAACGCATGAACACTTTTTTGTTGCTGTATTAAGAGAGATATTAACCATTTAATGTTTAGTTACCCAGCCAGGTGGGCGATTGGAGGGAGCGGGGCAGAATACGGATATGTGTAGTAAATTGACCGTTACTGTTAACCTGGGATGCCAAAGAACATTTTCTTTAGCTCTGTTCATGTTTCCCTGTTTTAAGCAGTGCCCATGAAAAGGGCACCCATGCAAAGGATTGTTGTTTGTAATGCAATCTAGATGATTAGAAATGAAGTGTATTAGCCATCTACATTAGTTATCTTATCTGGATTGCAGTGGGGCGCTGTTTTTTTTCCTTCTTTACTTTATAAAGCACTTCTGCACAGCTGTAAGCAAAGTATGTTTCTGCTTTCACTGAAACAGAATCACTCCTTGTGTTATGGCTGATCATCAAGAACATCATACTAGGTACAAGCTTTAATTCTCATCTGTAGACATTCTTGCATAGTCTGTATTGGTTGCTGTTGTGTAGTGCTACATACACTACCAGTCAAAGGTTTGGACACACCTTTTAATTCAATGTTTTTTGTTTAGGGATTTATTTTCTACATTCTAGAACTATACTGGAGATTTCAAAACTATGAAATAACACACATGGACTTAAGTAATCCATATTTAATGACAACAAAAAACAGTCAGTTGTTATTTTAAGACACGAAGGTCAGGTGTTCTGGAATAGTTCTTGCAAGAACAGTATTGTCAAGTGCATTTGCAAAACCCATCAAGCACCATGATGAAACTGGCTCACATGAAGACCATCCCAGGAAAGCAAGAGCAAAACTTACCTCTGCTGCAGAGGAGAAGTTCATTTAGAGTTACCAGCCTCAGAAATCACCAATTAACAGCACCTCAGATTAGAGGCGTTATGAAGGCTTTACAGTAAAAGCATCAGTAGCAGACATATCTCAAGATCAACCGTTCAAAGGACATTATTGTGTATTTCGGCCGCCTTCAGCATTGTTTTACAATGTAGAAAGAAATAAACATCAGGAAAGACCATGGGATTAGAAGGTGTGTCCAAACTTTTGACTGGTAGTGTATAAACTACTAATTTATGACTTTTTTGTGTAATATGTTTTTTAAAGTGGCACGGTGGCTTAGTGGTTAGCACGTTCGCCTCCAGCTTCCTGGGTTTGTGTCTCGCTCCCCCTCACTGTGTGTGTAGAGTTTGCATGTTCTCCCCGTGGGTTTCCTCCATGTGCTCCGGTTTCCTCCCACAGTCCAAAGACATGCTTCTAGGCTGATTGGAGTCTCTAAATTGCCCGTAGTGTGTGATTGCGTGAGTGAATGAGTGTGTGTGTATGTGTCCCCAGCAATGGGTTGGCACTCCGTCCAGGGTGTATCCTGCCTTGATACCTGATGACTCCTGAGATAGACACAGCCTCCCTGTGACCCGAGTATAGACCGGATAAGCGGTACAGACAAGGAAATGAAATGGAAAAAAAAAAGTTTTTTGGATGCGTAGAAGATAGTGAAGAAGATCAGCACACTTTGCCATGTCTCAGCATTAATCGTGAAATATATCCAGATCCCTGTCCTTCTGTCTGTTCTATTGTTTGGAAACATACACTAGATGTCAATACAATACCAGTATGAGTATGAGAAAATGAGCACGGTATTGAGCCAATCCCAGTATTGATTTTGAGTGAATCCCTAGTTTTGACCAAATATGAGAACTAGATGATTAATGTAGCTGAAGCCGAGGAACTGTCAGAGCCACAATTCATTCATGGACCATAACTGACAGTGCTAGCATCCCTACTACTGAGGTTTCCAGAGCATTCAAACATTTTAAAATTCAGAAAGAAACGAACGAAGGAGGAAAGAAAACACCTTCTTCAAATATTCAGATATGAATAATTGGGGCAATAAAAAGACACCTTTAGTGGCCTGGCATTATACCCCTGGCATATGTCTCTGATTCCTTACCTTGCAAAGAACAGGTATGATTTATTTCTTTTATTTTATCATTAGATTTTTATTTCCCCAGAACATAACTTTGACTAACCTTCATAAATGGCCTTGAAGCCCTGAGAGCCGATGGTGTCATCAGACTGGAGATGGAGCCACATCTGGTTGCTCATACTCACAATCAAATCAGGCACACTGGAGCCTGTCAAACTTGATTAAAGACATAAAAGCAGACTTATACTTCAGTAAAAAAAAATATAGCAATGAAGAAGGTTTTACATGAAACATCAGAAATATATATTTTTGTTGTTTTGTGTAGGAATTGTAAATGGGATAAAAATCAGTCATTTTAATCCCGTGTGCTGTAAATGTGCATGATCAAATGCGTAGCGTGGAAGGGATCTGAGGACTCACACATAGAGCACTCTTCTGGCATCACCGATCTTTCCTCCGTCACCCACTGTTAATGTATCATAAGCTCTTTCAAGGTCAAACTCCTCAAACGCCAATTTAATGACCTGTAAAAATAAGTCCACATGTAAAAATATGTTACTCATTTAATCCTCTTTTTATACACAAACTGCCACTTTAATAGGAACATTCATACACCTCATTCATGCAATTATCCGATTCCACATATATATACACCGATCAGGCATAACATTCTGAGCACTGACAGGTGAAGTGAATAACACTGATTATCTCCTCATCATGGCACCTGTTAGTGGGTGGGATATATTAGGCAGCAATTTTTTTCCTCAACGTTGATGTGTTAGAAGCAGGAAAACCGGGCAAGCGTAACTATTTGAGCGAGTTTGACAAGGACCAAATTGTAGCTAGATGACAGGATCAGAGCATCTCCAAAATTGAAGTTTCTCCAAAACTGCATCTTTCAAGTGGTCCAAGGAAGGAGCAGTGGTGAACCGGCGGTGTCAGAACACACAGTGCATCGCGGTTTGTTGCATATAGGGCTGCATAGCCGCAGACCAATCAGGATGCCCATGCTCACCCCTGTGCACAGCCGAAAGCACCAACAATCGGAACATGAGCATCAGAACTGGACCACAGAGCAATTGAAGAATGCAGCCTGGTCTGATGAATCCCTGATGGCTGTGGCCTCTTTCAGCAGGATAATACACAGTGCCACAAAGCAAAAATGGTTCAGGAGTGGATTGATGAGGACAACAATAAGTTTGAGGTGTTGATTTGGCCTCCATATTCCCCAGATATCAATCCCATCAAGCATGCGTGGGATGTGCTGAATAAACAAGTCAGATCCATGGAAGCCCCACCTCGCAATTTACAGAACTTAAAGGGTCTGCTGCTAACATGTTACCAGATGTACCACAGCACACCCTCACGGATCTAGTGGAGTCCATGCCTTGATGGGTCAGGGCTGTTTTGCCAGCAAAAGGGGGACCAACAAGGCAGGTGGCCATAATGTTATGCCTGAAGATTGGCTGAATAGATAACTGCATGTACAAGCAGAATTAAAGTGACCCCTATGTGTGTGTGTGTGTGTGTTTACAGAATAATATATAGATATATTTTTTGACATTAACATGAGCAAAGATTTATAACTTAATTTTTTTCAAATCTTAAACAGGCCACAAAAGTTCAACCATGTTTGGTGTATGGAAAAGAACAAAGCCTGGAGAAAGACAGGCTACATGAGCATTTGATGTGCGAGTTAAAAGAAAATTGCATTTCCAGAAAGATCGCTTGAAGGAGGAACACAACACAGGAAAAAAATAAAGCTTAATTAGGACAGGCCCATTATCAGCATCCTCACATTCTCTCAATTGGGCAATTAAAGAGATATTGCTCTCATTCATATTCCTTCCTCTTTTATTTTTTCTTTCTTTCAAATGCCTCTTGAGGAGCCACAACCTTAGCAGGTAGAACAATGTTCTTGGAAAAATCAAGAAAAGTAGTAGAACTCAAACTATCACATCATCAAAACACTCCCACATCGTAAGTCCTTGTAATATCATTTAAGAGAAAGTTCTGTCACTCAATTTGGTTTCAATGACTCTGAAAGCAATCGGAGGTGCTTTGAGCACAACAATGAGTGCACTTCTCATTTCCAAATGCGCTCTTATTCTCAATTGCACCTACAGAAATGTGCCTAATTGATCATAGCTTAAACTGAATGGGCTATGATTTTGATTTAATTCCCCTCGCTAAAACTATAACACTCACCTACACAATATGAGTGTCGTTTGTTAACACTACAAGTAAAAATACAGACGGGAGTGAGGTCATGCTAGTTGAAGAAGCACAGATTTTCGACGGGGCCAGCTATAAACCTCAGAAGTACTTAATGGCCAATCTGTATAAGATGTCAGAGTGTTTAGAGCGAATTGCTTGGCGAGGCATCAAATCAGAAGTCTAAACCGAAGCTCCTTAAATTATCCTGTCAAAAAGTAAAGACACTTTTTACACGAGACTTAGCCAGAGGCGAAAACCACCACTCACGGTCCATATAAACACAATCCTAACGTGACAGAATCTAAGCGATTGTTCCCTCAACTGGCTTAACTACAACGTTTTAGACCAATATTGATCACTTCATTTTATACAAAACTCTAAAGCCTGACAAATGGCTTTTTTCGCCCCCCTCTAACTTTTAGAGTTAGTACACAGTCTCAAAGGCTTATTAAAAGAAAACATTTGTTTTGTGCCTCACAATTTCTACCTTCACAAAGGTTTACTGTTTATATACTTGACATTTGGCCAACTTTTTTTTTTTTGGTTCAGCACATACTTTTCAAGCCAACAGCAACACTGGAGTGCTTTTTCCATGAAAGAGAAATTTAAGACCGATAAATGGGATGAATTTAGTCGCAGGACTTTGCCACGTTACGTCAGCTGTACAAAACTTTGGACTTGCATAGCAAATCAAGTACCCAAATTTTTTATTTACAAGGAAAAGAAAATAATTCAACCATAGTCATAAATCATTATGAAGCGAATTTTGTGTGTTTATAGCGCTTTCATACAGCTGAATAGCTGGATCATTTGGCTAATGATGCGAACATGTTAATGGCAGGGCTTGGCGTTCATAATAGCTTATGATTAGAAAAATCGGACAGGAACTGCACACGTGAAGATCCTCATAAATCATCGTGAGCCGAATTAGTGTTCTAACTTTGCTTTCAAGACCAATTCTGCTTCATGTACTTCAAATGTACGTAGTCGTTTTATCTTTTCCACCTGACTCTTCTGTATGTTCACTGGTTACGTCATGCTTTTCTCTGCAACACAAGACGATTAATCACAGACTGATTATCTAACAGAGAACGTTGTTAGAAGAGTTTACCATTTGTCAGGTTTTATTAAGCCGAGACTTAATCAGGAGCCCGGGCTGTTTAGAGACACAGCCTCCGCTAGCTGCCATAAACAATAAAGCTATAAGGTATCTTACTTTGCTAAAAGGCATATCTAAAGATGTGTCAACACTATGCACGCAAACATTGAAACATGTTCTCCTCAGTCAGCTTTGGTAGAGAACCGGGCAAGTTGGAAGTGTGGTTTGTTACATAATCTGTTTGATGTACTAACGCTTAACAACTAGCAGCAGGTACTTTTCTCCACCTCTCACTATCAGCATGTACGTAGCTTCAAGCAGTATAGATGGCGTTGCCAGGTTTAAAAGTTCGTTTTAAAGTTAAACACATTGTTATTTTCTATTATGTGCTAAAAGTGATAATTTTTATATGTGAGAATTTATCTCTCTCCTTTAAGATTCTGTGTGAATGTATTTATATCAGTGAATTAGTTTGCTCTAAGACATGTTCATCTAAGACAGCAGATGCCATTTTTGTGCTGGTCAAAATGGTGCAAATTTCCTGTCACTTTATTAAAGTGCAAGCCAATTTTTTGTTCAGTTGTTATTTTTGTGGCCATACATTAATATATTACGGTAAGGTTGGTAGAGCAGCACAAAAGGCACTGACATTCAAACCCCAGTGGCTCAGTGGGGTTTTTAAACAAGTTTTAGTCTAAAAATGGCCTCTCTTAAACCACTATTTATGTATTCAGTATTCAATGCAATGACTTAAGTTCAAAAGTTATATCAATATTTAAGCAGGGAAAGCTGTTGAAATTCACAGCAGGCTTGCACAGGTGCTAAAGTTGATTTTCTGGTTGACCCTTCTAGATAATTAAAATTACCTGGGTGCAGTTCAGGTCTCGAAAGTTAGCGGATTTGTAGTTTCTTCACTATGTCATTTCAATTTGGATACTTGTTTATGCACAAAGAAATAGGAACAAACAACTCTGATTAACTGGCAATTACCCCGAAAGCTTTCATGAAGCGTACAGTATTCGTCACATCCTTCTGTTTGTCTTTCGTCAACTTTACGCATCACACACAAGGCCAGGACGCCTCTGGTGTTGTAATGACTGTGGTGTTTAGTGGAGAAATGAATCGTTCAGCCATTTAAAAGCATGTTTGCACGTAATATGTTCAGACCAAATCCGCACACATGTAGCGACTTGATGAGCATGCAGTTCCAAGGAAGTTGGTTCGTAGCAGGAAACCATGTGCTTTATGCGCTTGACTGCAGTGCGCAGCTTGCAACATTCTGTCTCTATTCATCATTTACCTTCTGTGCATGTTCTCATAATGATCTGCAGTTAAATCTGTGTATCATTAACCCCTACCATTTTCACTTTAGACTGGATTCAAAGCAGCAAAAAATCAAAATATGCGCACTTGTATGCAGGTCATCACTATTGTGATACGGTTGATAAAACATCGATTTAGCGACGAAGAAGGCGGAAAATATATTTGCAGGAAGCTTGTCAACCAGATGTTTATTTCTATTATTAATATTGACATCCGTCTTTGTGATAATGTTACTGAGCTGCTCTGTGAAAACGATACCAATGGATTTTGATTGCATAGTCAAGTCCAAAATACAATATACAAGTTTTAGGTGAATGATTTAATACTTCTGGAGCAACAATGGTCATAGCAAATACATCCCAAACACATAGGACATCAATTTCACACCCTGGGAATCATGCACATGATAAATGGAGTGCAATTTCATTTTAGATGACAAATATTAATGGTGTATCATCTGTTTCAATGCTTTCTACACATTTTACTTTCCCTCTATATAGAACGCAGTCTGCTTTAATCTGTATGGGGTATTTTTTATTATTTTTTTCCCAAGAGAACCAGTGCCACCGTTTCCCAAATCCTCACACTACACATACTGTATTTCTTCTCTACACTGTAGTGAGGACACACTCAGTGTAATACAGACAACATTCAAAAAAGAAAGAAGTTTGATCTACATTTCTTATGAATACACACCACTCTGACAGCTTGGTTTGACTTCTTATGTCAATGACTCTACATCATGGTGTTGGACTCACATTTCTCAAGAAGAGGAAAATTGGGCATGGACTTTTGTAGGGCACTCTACTCAAAGTGCAAATAGATGAGTACGTCCTGTCCATCTCTCCAGTACTGAACACGAGTACAACAAACCCCTCAACAGGATTACACTTCAGCTGATAAAACACTGCCAGTCCCATTTCACCATACCACTGTCTTTAGTTTAGCTACTAAAATTCCACTTCCTTGTCTAACATGCAGTCAGTCATGTCATTTCATGGTGTATTTTTGGGGGACACTCATTTGGACCCAATGTCCAAGAAATCCGAAAGTCCATAAAACAAAAAAATAAAAAACATAAATTTTTCAGCTTAAATTATTATTATTATTATTATTATTATTATTATTATTATTATTATTATTATTATGAGTAGCAGTGTGTTTTTAAATAAAAAAATCCCTGTTTGCTTACTGTTTATTAAAAATAAGTTTCCTCAAAGCACAATGGGTTAAATACTCTCACAATAGTAACAATAACAACAACAACAACAACAACAACAATAATAATAATAATAATAATAATAATAATCATATTTAATTCAATTATTAATCATTCATATATTAATGGACATTAATCCATTATTCAATAAGGCATCAATTATTATTAAACAGCTCAATTAACTTTTAATAACTAGCATAAATGAAATGTAAGAAATTTACATAATGTGTATTTTACTGAGCATTTTTTATGTATTAATAAATGTGATTCAAAACCGTAAGCTAACTGTAGCTACATGCTGCTCAACACTACACAGCTACTGAGCAATACACAATACTTGTATATAAAATGTATACTTAATATATTCAGTAGCAAATACTTTATACAACTCAATCAGTGCTATGTAACTATTTCGGCAATGGTTGCGTAATGACTCTACACACTTGTTAAGGATTCTTTTTGCTGACATCTGTTCTCTTCGAGTGCATGTCTGTCTGTCTGTGTGTGTGTGTTGTTTTTTGTTTTTGTTTTTTTAAATATAATTTAACATCTTGCTTTTAAAATAAGCATACTGTGATGAATCATTAACACGTTCTCTTTGTATGACTTAACCATTATTAAATGATGTACTTTTATGACACACATCCTTTTAGGGACACTTTATAATTGCTTAAGTGCTTAAGTAGTAGAAGACCAGAATGCACTTCATGAAGTTCAAGTGTTGCTTAAACTTGATTAGCCATTGCTCAATTATCATAATAACAGCACTTAATTAGGCATTACTTAACCAAATGTGCGTGCTGGTCTGTTGCAGAGCTCTGGCAAATGGCAAAAAAATACAATCTGGTTATGGCTAAAAAAATAACATTTTGATCTACTTTCTAATTTCGACTTGGCCTTTTGCCTGCAAAAAATCATACTGGGTAAAGAGTCAGTTTAACAAACACAGTGGCACATGCAATCAGTCTTAAAATGCTAAAAATGTACTCGAGGTTGAGATATACGAAGAGGAGAAATATATTTCTGTTCGTGAAGTATTTTGTTTAGTATATATAGTGTCAAAATTTCACAGTGTGAAGAGTTTTCCCTGGCCACCAAATATTTAAACCATAATTATTCCCATTTGTAAATGAAGGCATTGAGTGATATACAATTCATCAACACGTTCACCTATAATAAGTACATAAACTCACAGAATGAAAAATAATGGGAATTTGAGAATTAAGCTGGTTAGTCATCAAGACATCACATAGAATAGTATGTGGAAATTAGTCATTAATTATAGTTAACATTGTTCTCATGCATGTATTAAGTGTTGGCAAAGGGATACTGTATATAGTGGAACCTTAGCATATAAATGCCCTACCTTAGGAATTTTCGCCTTAAGAATTGAAATTTTTTTGATATACAACCCAAAGTGAATGCTGAAGAAGTTGCTTGTACGTTCAGGAGCCGTTCAAAACTTAGTTTGCGTCAGTGGAAAGCCAAGCGAGACAACCAAAATGAGTTTACAAATTTTTTTCTCAGTCTGCGAAAGCTGTTTCAAAACAGTCAACCCACGATACCAATATCGCCTTCGACAAGTGTTCAAAAGCTACGTGATTTTTTGCACGTTTTTTTTGTTGACAGATTGGTGGTGTGGGTGGTCTGTTCTATTTTACCCCCAAGCTTGGTGGCATGACTTCTTGTGAGGACCCTTGACATGGAAAGCTTGGCTTGGGTCAGTTCTTTTTAAGCAGGCATACAGTTTACATATGATACGTATTGGGAATATTGGTCATGTTTTTGGGTGGCTGGAACGGATTCTCTGCATTTACATTATTTCACATGGGAAAATTCTTATCGAAATACTAATTTTCACCTTAAGAACTCGCCTCCAGAACGAATTAAATTCGTATGCCGAGGTTCCTGTACGGTTGGGTCCAAATATCTAAGACCATACTGAAAATCTGGAATTTAATTTTTATTTATTTACATTTTGAGCAAGAAAAAGGCAATGTGCAAAATTTCATGCACTCAATTTTTAAGATGTCTAGGTCACTAATAGAATTTCAGCAAATTTACGAAAGCGACCATTTTCCTCATGCTTGTCCACATGTTTTCTACAAACATCTGGAGTCTGTGTCAGCTTAAGTGCACACTGGATACTGAAATAAAAATTTTTAATATAAAACTCTGAAACCCATCCGATTCTAAAATTCTACTAAAGATCTATTTATAAAAATCGGTTGCTGTTGATATTGTTTGTAATAAAAATGTTTGTGCTCAGTTGAAAATGAATCCCAAACAGAAGCATTTCGCTAGTGCTCTCAGACTTTTGGACCCCACTGCATGTTGTAGAGTAGAGCAGAGAGTACTTTATTAATTCAACAGCCAAAACACAAGAGCAACAGGGTGGACAAGGACTTATCACAAGAGCAGCACAAGACAAAGTGCACAATAAACACGCGGAATAAGAAAGAATGAATATACATATACCTAACTCTCCAAGTTATTTACAGACTGAAATGTCCGTACAGATTAACGGTATGTAAAATATCATAGGCTGGGAGTTTAAAACCGCATGTTAGATATGTATGATGCAGAGTTTGTGTATAAAATAAATGTGCAGTGGCTATAATTAAAGTGTCAGTGCATGCAAAGAAAATGTATTGACCGGTGCATAGACCAGACACAATGAGGAATAATTATAGCTTATATTTAGCTAAATAAAGCACTGTTCTTGTAATTGAGCACCGGCTAATCAAATTCTAGTAACATTTATCTTGCATTCCAAGAGAATACATTCATGGTTCAGTGCTCAGATTCAAAATAAGAAACAAAACATGAAGAAAAAGCGTGGAGACTGCAGATTGGATCCAGAGATGTTGGACAGCAATTCAGGCTAATCAGTAATATCAAATTCTAAACCATTTTTTTTCTGTAAATGAAAAGCTTTAGCAGTAATGCAGCACACGAGAACATTTATTGTAAGGTGAACGGGTTCGGTTACATAAGGTAAATTACGCATAAACACGACTCGCATTGAATCACTTCAGCATCTGTACCCGAGTCTACAGAAATTATATAAGCAATGTTAGTTTAGCATCTACATAAGGCATATATTATTTCCATAAATGTCTAAGAATACGAGTCTCTGCGAAGCACTAAATTCATAATGTGTTTACTGACTGATATAGAGCTACAGATCAGGGACACCATTATTCAGTCCTACAGAAAGAAGTGACAGCCATAATTTAGGCATAATGGCAAGAGGCATTATTTATTTTGAAACACAATGCAGGTTGAAGGCTATGCAGATGGGCTCCTGGGTCTACAGCCTCATTTTTCTCGCATTATGTCCAAAACAATATCTGTTGGCTTCACAGAGAAAAATATCCCTTTTTTTCTCTCTCATAATCTCAAAAGCATTCATTGCACAGTTTAGAAAAGAAGCTGGGAAAATCCAGACTGACCTTCTCAGGATCCAAGGCTGTGATGACCCACACACAGTGGGCGTTGTTCTCGTACTGGACAGGGTAGTTCGGAGAGGTGATTACACCTTTGGGACCTCGCAGGTTCGATCCACATGTTCTTGCTGTTTTCATGAAAAACAAAACAAGAAAGTAAGTAATTAAGGTAGGATCAAATGTTGAGTTGGTGCTATAATTAATAGAGATAAAAGGCACTATTTTAAGGTCAAATGCATTACTACATTTTTAAGATACAAAAGTAAAACTCTGGAAACTGAGAAAAGTATTTTACCCACTTTAATTGAATTACCATCATTTACAAGATTTGATAAACTGATGACTTTTTGCATGACTCAAGGGTTGCACATATTGACTACTGTTCTGTAAGGGGTAGTAACGGTTCAACTGATACACTATATGTCCAAAAGTATGTGTACACCTGAGCATCACACCTATATTAGGGCCTTTCTCAAACTGCTGGACGTAAAAAAATAAAAAAGCCCCATGTCCAGCTTGACAATGTAATGAAAAGCTTTACCAGAAGAGTGGATGTTATTAGCAAAGCAGAGACTAAACCCTGAATGGTGATTTAGTCAGGTGAGCACATATTTTTGCTCATACAGTGTACATGAATGTAAATTCAGAAACCAAATATAAATACGTTACTCAGAATGGGCTAATAACATATACAGGTACAAGAATGGCTACGGATAAGAGAAAGAGCACTATTTTTGTTCACAAGGCTGGAGATATGCGCTGGCACTCTGGCACTGGGATCCTGTGGGACGTAACCAATAAATTGCGCTAAATAGCAGGACAAGCAAAAAGAGCACGTTCATTAACATGGACGTAACTGCATTCGTTTATTCGTCCTTAGTAACTGCTTGGTCAGGGTTGTGGTGGATTAAATTAGGCTAAGAATTTTTCCGATTTGGGGAAATGAAAGCATTTAAATTAATAAGAAAATATAATAAAAATAAATGTGTTGGTAGGATTTAAAAAAAAAAAAGGGCCAAGCACATCCCTACATTTTACACACCATGCTGGCTTCCCTGTTTTAGGCCACGCCCACTTCAGGTTTAAATCTGAATACAGAGCCAAATATTTGGAGCACTCTATAGATACAGAGTGCATTGTGTCACACCACTATAGTGCAGTAAAAGGAAAGATATGAGATTTCGGCAGCGCACTGAATGTATATATTGCTTTTTACTGGATTTCTACCCGGAGGTACTTTAATCATATAACACCCTATAGCACTGCACACTCTAACAAAGTTAACAGCCAGTCCACTCATGTCCACTGTGCCTTTTATTTACAGCAACCATTTAGTGAACAGCTTTGTACTCTTTTATTAATAAATACGTCGAGTAATTTTAAGTCACGTCTCAGTATTAGTGGCCACCACTGCTGGTATATCACAGGAGAGTCGTTTTTTTCCCTCCAAATGCTGCTTTTTATACTTCTCTCCAATTCTGTAGAGAGGTATTAACCGCTCTGTGTGTTTAATCGGGGATTATCTTTGACAACTTAAAAGAACAGCCTGGATTTTTTACTGTCTGATCCGCAGTGGGACATCACCAGGGCTTTGGAAATGTGGAGTGTGAAAAGATTAAGTTGGAGATATGGTTTGGGGACATTCTGAACCTAGTGTGAAATTAAAAAGCTGCATATGTGGAAGGACAAAAAAAAAAGGACAAAGAGGAGTAATACAATAACAGTCTGATTTGCTGATTAATTTAAAAAATAATTCATCGGGATGAAAAGTGTTGCAAAAACTGATCTTACATGCATCTCTAAAAACAGATCTCTAAAAACAGAGTGTTTGCTAATTAAGCGACAGCCAACGTGTTGGATGAGCAGTCGAAAAGGAGCTCATTCCTCATTTACAGGTCTGAAGCCTAGACTATAATTAAGACTACACAATCTCTTGAGATCACCAGGAATTCAGGATGAATTATTAAATGACGGAGCTAAAGACTTTAACTTTCTGCTGTACACCTGCAGCCTCCAAACTTAAACTTAGAAAGCTATTATTATCTCTAAAGAAGGGATTTGGTGATACGGAGGTGTCGCATAAAATAACAAAATACAACTGTCATACTATATTCGGTGTGTAAAAAATACAAACTTATTTCATTTTGATTCATATCTTCGGGGAGCCTGTTGTCCTCTTTGCCTTTCAGGACAGCAAAAAGTCCAGGTTTCAGCTTCAGCCTCATATGCAAATGCTTTTCTTTGAATTAATCAATAATGAAGAATAAACATAATACTAACTTTTCATAACACAGTCATATAGTTATTTAGGACAAGGAAAGTAGAACTATTACCAAATTAAATTCCTAAATATTTTCACTGCAGGAAATACAAAGTGAGAGCAGCATTCGACAATGAATGAGGTTTCTTTCATGACTGATATAACTGAATATTTCATTCAAATGCTATTTTGCCATCTGTATCATTTTATTCTATGACACCAATTTTGTGACAAACAAGAGGAAATGGACACCCATTTTACAAAACAGATAGCTAACTGTTACAGAAAATTGCCCTCTCACATGCAAACACAAGCAAGTCCAAAAAAACTGGGAGTACATATTAGATATAGAAAATAAAATACTGCTATTTTTGAAAAGTGAAGCCATACCAAGCACAAAAAGTTGCAGGGAATGTTCCACACTAAACTCCTGTCTTTACTTTTGAGTAAAAGCTAACTCCATTAGTTATTAGCATACGATCACAGCATTGTTTATCACAGGCAATTATGGATAAGCAGGGAAAGAAAAAGAGAGGTAGAGTTATAATGAGCTTCTGATCGTAGCAGGTGGCATTGTAACTGTAAGATAATACACAGATTTGTATTTTGCACATTTGTTGCTCCATTCTATTTACCTTCGTTAACAGTAAAGCCTAAAAAAGAATCATCACTGGGAATTTAAATTCTACTTCGTCTATTGCTGTTAATTTCTCAGCTCATGCCATTGTGGTACTCTAGGAAGTTCTGAATGCATGATGCATCCCAATGAATAATAGGACAGGATTCATTCATATACAATCAGACCCCATAAAAACTCCTGTTTATATGATTTCTGTCTGTCTACTTACATAAAAGAGCCAAAACATTGGTCTTTGATGTGCTACAGAAAACAGATCTGACTCACCGATGCATGGACTGGACAAGACCTCGGCCCCTGTGCTATCTGTCACTAAAACATTAGCACCACATCCTGCAAATTTTAAGGTGGAGACACCATGGTTTGGCCTTCTTGTCCCTGCTATTAGGGAACGCTATTGCCATTACAGAGTAATGTACCTGGTCCACAACAATGTTTGGCTAGGTGGCATGTTTAAATGTTCACATAAATGCCCAGACCCAGGGCTTTTCAGCAGAACATTGCCCAGACCATCACTATCCTCCTGGCTTGCCTTCTTCCTACAAAGCATCCTGGTGCAATCTCTTCCCCAGGTAAATGATGTACATGTACCTGGATGTTGTGAAAGAAATTGGGATTCACTGAACCAGGTGACCTTCTTATATTTTCCCAAGGTCCAGTTATGATGCTTTTGTGCCTACTGTAGGTGCCTTCCACAGTTGACTGGGCTTAGCATGGCCACTCTGACTGGTCTTTGTCTTTGACCATCACATTACTCCCTTAACCTTGATTAAAGTAATTTGTCAGTTAACTAGTTAGTAGTCCATAACAATGAACCTTGACTGATCAACACCCCATCAGTGGTTCATTGTCCATCTCTCCTCAGACCACTGCAGGTTAGTTCTCACCACTGATTTGGAGATACTCAGTGCCTGCCATCTCACCTTAATGATTTGGCTCTTGTCAAAGTCGCTAAGGTCTTCATTACTGCCCATTTCTCCTGCATCAGCACACTGACTATGAGAACCCACTGTGTGCTTATGGTTTAATATGTCCCAGACCTTCACATTCACTGCTGTTACGAGATAATAAAGGTAATGTTTTGACTCATCTGTGTATTATTTGCCTTTCCAGTATGTCAATGTCACCCGCTGCTACAGAACCAAAGATTCCTCTTAGGGATCAATAGAAAACATCCATCCTGCTATACTTATCTATATAATTCAACTGCAGTTTGAAGAGTTCTTTGCAAAATA
Organism: Hemibagrus wyckioides; assembly: GCF_019097595.1. Taxonomy (NCBI): domain Eukaryota; kingdom Metazoa; phylum Chordata; class Actinopteri; order Siluriformes; family Bagridae; genus Hemibagrus; species Hemibagrus wyckioides. Next base: position 28,480,265 of record NC_080712.1, on the reverse strand, counting down.
AAACTCTCAAAATGTCACACTTGAAACAATATTTGCTTTTACTATTGTATCACTGACAAGAGAACTTTAAAATCAGAGCAGGCATTAGTCAAATCTCTGTTTCTGTATCTTCAGCTTATATTTGAGCTACTTCCTCAAACTCCCACTTACAAATTATGAACCATCAGACATGTTTGCCAAAGTAAGCAAAACTTTAATTAAATTTGTGCATTTAAATGAGGTTTCTGCCCAGGTTAGTGTATTTGTGAGATGCAAAGAGAGGCATGGTGGGTAGGCACTCAAAATGACAGCATAATTAAAGCAAACATCATGTCTAATTAAATTGTTAGACAGATGCTTTGAAAATGCAGAACATGGAGAGAAAACAAAGAATGAATGAATTCTAATATATACATACATAGAGAATGCTATCAACCCAAGGATGATAGGAACTAGCTAAGATTAAACCTTGGGGCATGATTTTCTATGTCGTATATTTTGTTTAGTTTCAGTATTATCATGGTACTCACTGGTTACACTAACTGGTTATAGAACAGGTACAAACTGGTCATCAGGAACGCTGTCCAAAATATTCTATATTCTTCTTCTTATTATACACCAGTCAGGCATAAGGTTATGACCACCAGCCTAATATTGTGTTGGTCCCCTTTTTGCTGCCGAAATGCAACAAACTGTGATGCACTGTGTGTTCTGACACCTTTCTATCAGAACCAGCATTAACTTGACCACATGGGCCAACCTTCTCTCCCCACGTGAATCAATGAGCCAATCAATGAGCCTTGTCCGTCCATGACCCTGTCTCCGGTTCACCACTGTTCCTTCCATGGACCACTTTTGATAGATACTGACCACTGCAGACCGGGAACACCCCACAAGAGCTGAAGTTTTGGAGATGCTCTGATCCAGTCGTCTAGCCATCACAATTTGGCCCTTGTCAAACTCTCTCAAATCCTTACGCTTGCCCATTTTTCCTGCTTCTAACACATCAACTTTGAGGACAAAATGTTCACTTGCTGCCTAATATATCCCACCCACTAACAGGTGCCATGATGAGGAGATCATCAGTGTTATTCACTTCACCTCTCACTGCTTAGAATGTTCAGCCTGATCGGTGTATATTAATAAAATATTATCCAATTATTATCAAACTATTCATACACCAGTCTTAAATTTTATTTCATATTGTCCTGTTTGAATTCTCATAAACATCTGCTTCTAGGTTGATCTGAATCGTTCATGGTATTGAGCAAAGCATTTTTGTGCAATCATTTCATTTTGTTCACAAGTAAACACGCAGAGTTTAGCTGTGTAATTAGACACATATAATTTTACACACATATAATTAATGACATTTTCATATCTACGACTTGATGATCGCTCTTTATTTATTCCCTGATAATTTATTTAAATTAATGATACATGCACAAACAAACAAAAATAGTACACAGCTAGATAGTATATTATGAACAGAATAATTATCACCAAATTCCCCTCTCGGTTTGGGGATCTCAGTACCGTGAGAGCCGATTTTTCTGGTTTAGTTCTTCCTGTGCTTTTATTTACATTATTTACAGTTTAGTTTTTGTCCTGTTTTATTACTGGTTAAATACCCTAATGTGGTCAGCTGTTCTGCTTGTTTTCGTTCTTGAATATGGATTCCTCTCATCCTTCCAGCTTTTTTTTTTGTTTCAGATTGTAATAAGTACTGTGCTGATTTTATGTTCTTGTTTTGCACATCACAGTTAAGGTGTCACCTCACTTATTTACATCATGTACCCCTGTGATGCCGAATACTTCCCAAGCTAAAACACTGGACTACACAGTCTTTCTCCCCATTGGTATGCACCGCACATCTCACTTAACAGGATCTGACAGCATCTTTACAGAAAGTGTCTGCTCAGGGCCGCATTCACACTCACTTCGACAGATCGGCCTGTGGTCACTCCAGGCGGCCAGGGTCTCCGTCACTCTCTGGCAAGTGATGCTCTTTGATCCCTGCAGCACATAGCTGTCATCACAAGAGAACTGGATGCTGGCTCCAACACTAGAGTGGTTTTGGAGAGAAATGAATTTATTTATTTATTTATTTATTTTTATTTTTTTTAAAAAAAAGAAGGACAAAAATGATGCCTGTCATAAAGCTACACAACACACTGTTGTTTCTCTCTTATTTTTTGTCATATAAATAGGTGTGTTTCAATTCACAAAGGACTTGCATCAGCACCTGGACCTTCACTTTCCAGTCAATAAGCCTACTTCACTTGTTCTCTCAATATATATTTTTTTTTATCTCAATAGTACAGCAGCTTCATTACAGTAGCATACAGAAAAAAATCCCAAGGTTGAGTCGACTATTAAGAACTGTGGGTTTTTTTCATGTTCATTTTTAAATTTCCCCATTTTTCTGAATAACACTGAACATGATATTTTACTCAGTTGAAACCCGATCCAACGTGATGTTATTTGAAACTGAAATACTCTCTGTTTTTGCTCTCTGGAAAATATCTAAATGGCTTAATTCTATTTCACTCCTCTTAACTGCCAGAACTGAGGAGAATATTCTTAATACCTGCTCGTTTATGTGCATACACAGAGCAAAGAGTCACGTAGAGGCGCATGATGGCTATTTGCAATAAATCATACGGCGCACAGACGTCCTTCCCTTTCATGTCTGACTACCACACAGCTACAGGTATCCTGTCCTCGAACGCTACAGCCTCTCATCCTCTTCTACCTTGCTGAGGGAATTTTTACACATTACAGAGCTCACTGACTTCTGTTAGCATCGAGTCCTTTTTATCTAGTTAGCATTTAGAGCCGTGCCGCTGGCTGTACTGCTGATTCGTAGTCATGATCATGCACTTTCTCTCAGTGAGGTAATTCTCACCATTCCTGGTGGTTAGGGCGGGTGAAACAGAACACTGTTGAGTCTTAATGTGTTCATTTCCAAACCTTCATTTTGGCTCAAAAAGGTTTTGTAGCTCGAGGGGATGTTCCAAATGTAGTTCATGCTACAAGTATTTAAAATTATAGCCTATTTACAGCATTTATTAAAGCGGTAATATAGGCTATTTCTTATAGAATTGATACACAATTCCAGGATTTAGACCTAAAATTTATCCAGGAAATGTAAGTGTACAAAGCAGCTTTTTTCTTCCCTAACTAAAATGACAGGCGAGATCATTCTTTTCAAGACGGGTAACTTGATGTTTTCAGAGGATACAGTACTGTGCACAAGCCTTAAGCATGCTTATTTTTGTAAAAATATAAATTCTCCTATAGATGATCATTTTATGACTTCTGCCTTAATGAGACCGTACAAAAACTTTAGAAATTTTACATTTCAAAACCATTACATAAACATTACATAACACACCACTTTTCAGACAAAGAAACATAATGAGGTCTGTCAGGTTTTAACTTTGTAAACAGACTCAAGCGTGACAGTCGGAGTCTCCAGAAAAATTGTAGGAGCTTTTCCAAGATAGAAACATACTAGCTAAATTTGTTATAAAACCGCACTACTGATGCATTTTTAAAACTTGGGGTTGTCGCAACAAATATTATCTTTGTTATTCTAGTTTATTACTGTTTGCTGCTTTTGATGATGAAGTATTTAACTGCATTATTTTTATGCTTTTCAGCATTTATTTGCATAAGACTTTTGCACAGAAGCTAATTTTCTTTTCTAACTAATGAGATGAAAATGGTTCCAGGTTGAGGACGGCTGTGCCTTGAGTAGCAGTGATAGGACCTGAGCTCCACAAAGGGATCCTCTCCCAGTGGAGCTTGAGACCTATTGAGCAGCTTTGACTTTTATGTCCTTTGCAGTGGTGATGGAGGATCAAACTACATAATGTCAAACAGCAGGGCCGCCTCTAATTACAACTGTGCCACGAAACTCCCATTACACAGGACAAGTGCAGCAGATAAGAGGAGCAGAGGGAGCACCCACTGGAAGCTGGAGCCAATTCGTTTCCCATTCTCTGGAATCCCTGGATCCGGACAGATGTCTGCAGTCAATCCTCCTTGGCTCACTGCACGGAAGAAAGAGCAAGGAAATGTTACATAAAGGGAAAAACATATGACAAAAACAAATCAGCTCATACACTTAAGCCAGCATTCTGTAAATTAGACCTTACAGACAGAGGACTGAAAAAAAATGTTGACAGAATATATTTAGCAGGGACAAGAAAAATAGTGTATTAGTGATCCACGTCATGTTCAAGGATTAAAAAAAAAAATCATACTAAATCATTTCTTCATGTTATAACAAGATCAGGACCATTAGTTTTAATCAAAGTGAAATTTTACTCTACTGGGCTATAAAATCAACCCCTGAAAGAATGTAGCTGCATGAGCTCAACTGCACTCTCTCCTGATTTCCATTCGGTTTGTTCTTAAACGAAATGTTTCATTTGGGAAATGCTTTAAATGTCACACCACCTGTTAGAGAGAGGTAGAATGGGGACTTTCGCACTGAGCCGGGAGCATAAGATTATGAGGAAAGAAACAACATGATTTTCCAAGTAGTTTACGAGACTTGTAGAGGAGAAAAAAATAATAATGATAAAAAAAAAACAACAACAGCATAAAACAACAAATAGGCCAGTGTGCAAAATTAAAGTGGCTCCTTTAGGCTGGAGGAAGGTGTCTCAGTATGCTGTGGTGGATTGCATTCATAGATGAAACGCCTTCTCTTTCTGTGGTGACAGGGGATTGAGCGATCAAAGGCTCAAGGCTATTTCCATAAAAGGAAGAGAAAGAGAGGGGGGAGAGAGAGAGAGAGAGAGAGAGAGAAAGGGGGCTTCGAAAATGAATGTGTGAGGGAGAGAAACAGAGTTAGGTAGAAAGAAAGAGAAAAAAAATGAGAAAAGGTCATAGCACACGTCCGTCACAATCGCCAGCTCTCCTGAGCCTCAGCATGTTTGTGTTCGCACCTCAGACACTACATCACTCTGTGGCATTGCCCGGGTTCATTTACTGGCCAAATTCACATTAGGTCATCTCTCTCGGATTCTGCTTAAAGAGCTCAGAAACAGCCCTGGCCTCCTTCTGTCTGTGTCCGTGTGCACGTCTGTCTGTCTGTCTGTCTGTCTGTCTGTCTCTGTTTATAGGTTTTGGGGAAAAAAATTCCATTTTTAAAAGCATTCTCAAAGCACCACCCTTTAAATTTAATATATTTTGTATCATTTCAATTAAATTTAATTTCATGCAACAGCAAACATACTGTTTTTTAGGATGCTATACCAAGACATGCTTCATCATTGTGGGCCCTTTAAAGCCAAGCAGAGGCAAAGGCCTGACCTAGAGTCATCAGTATAAACTAAATGCTCCACCAATTTTGTAGTAAATTGGTTGATAGCCCAGGGATACAATCAGGATATATAGTGAAACTCTGTCAGTAGACAATATAAATGAGGATATATCTTTAATATATGTTAGACAGTTCATTAGCAGAATGATATTACCTGCTCTGTGCCAGGGCTAGTGTCATCACGAGTTGACTAACCCTCAGCTTACACTCACAGCTTCCAAGTCAAGAAGAAGCTCATTCACTTTCACACCCAAGTCCCATGCACAGTCCTATTCATCTATAGAAGTCGAGTCTGAGTCAACACCATCGATCGAGTTCCTGGGGTTATAGTAGTGTCCTGGTTAAAATCTCGAGTCACCAATAAATGAATCAGGATCGAGTTCATAACTAAGTATGATTACAGGGGGGGTGGGGGCCCTTTTGATACATACTGACCACTGCAGACCGGGAACACCCCACAAGAGCTGCAGTTTTGGAGATGCTCTGAACCATCACAATTGGTGGTCTAGCCATCACAGTTTGGGCCTTATCAAACTCACTCAAACACTTACGCTTGTTCATTTTTCCTGCTTCTAACACATCAACTTTGAGGACAAAATGTTCACTTGCTGCCTAATATATCCCACCCACTAACAGATGCCATCATGAGTCCATGGCTCCCTTGCTAAACTTCTGTCTGTCTGTATTATGATAGTAACAAAAGACCAAAGGATTTATACGTTGTGTGTGAACAGTCACTTATAGGCTAAAACATTTTTCTTCAACTGTCAAACCCTTCTGTTTGATATGGTCTGACCCTTTTATTGCTCTTTTACGCTTGAAAGGTTCTTTAGAATCATCTTCTATCCTATACTGGCCTCAGGGAAGTTCATATACTGCATATTGTAAGTATACTCATTCCCTTAGCAGTCATCCAAGCTCATGTTTGTACTGTATACAGAAGATTTATTATGATTACCATATGCACACCCTATAAGACGAATTGTATTCTGATTTACAACATGCCATGATGTGCAAGGGAAAACTCATTTGCACGTATATGTATTCTACAGATAAAGCAAAGTAGTCAGGAGACTTTTTGGTTGCTTATTTGCTACAGAACCTCCTAAACAAAGTGAATAGTCTCAATTATTATTGATACAGGAGTGTCTACTGTGTGATCTGGTAATTAAGGAGTCAAGATTTTGTCAGATGTTCATTTGGATACATTTTTCTAGACTGAATCGAAATAAGGCAACCAAGTGTCCTGTATTCTGACTAAATGCTTTATATTTCTTCTTCTGTACATTAAAATGTCTGTATATTTTCTGCTTTTTCAGGAACGTGTTTCAGCCTCAGATCTGCTCTACAGCTTCACTGCCTTGGATTAAATGGTTTGGATTAAAGCAAACTGACAGATTTCTGAAATTCACAACTACTTTTCTTTCCACTTTAGCTGTGTGGTTTTGTTAATGAAATATTTACTTATGAAGTCTTCATTATTGAACTCTTCCACTCTTATCGCACGAGGGAGGTCAAAGTGGATGAAAAGTGTACTTACAGACTGCATTTTTGTGGCTAGTGTCCTTATTTGGAAGCATTTTCACACCTCGGGACTTCAGCTCGATGGCCTTCTTCACTGTAGAGAAGAGGGCAAAGGTGAAATGTGCTTAAAAAAAAAAAAACAGTAATCCTTCCCTGCTATGCCCCAAAGTTCTTCAAGCAGCATGGCAGCACGACAGATTCAGGCAAACTTTGTATTTATATATCAAAATGATCTGAAGTGCTTTTTAGCCCTCATGTTTTAAATATGCAATCAACTGTCTGCAACAAAAAATTAAAATGTGGGGCCTTTATCCTTTAGCCCTTTGTATCAGTAGGAGAACAACATAATTTAACTTCTGTCATGCTTTAAAAGACATCCCTAACATATATTTATCTCTTACTTATTCACATTCATGAATTCATCATGGTGGTATGGATTATTCATTATTATTATACTTTTTATTATCGATAATAAAATCATAAATGAGACTTAACGTTTCGGATATTCCTTCTGACAAAAATGCCAGAGCCTGGAAATTAGAATTTAACGTCTGTCATGGATGATGAGAGCAAAGTACATCACATGAATTTCACCTAAGTGAGTAACATACCCTTGATATCATAAACATAAAAGCAAATTTGGCAGGGAATGTCATGGAGCTGCTATTTGTGTTTGTATCAAGCTAATTTGGGCTTCAAGGCCACTGAAGAGTTACAGGCTTGTAATTGTGTTGGGTGGGAAGCCAATTATGAGCCTAAAATCATGAGGTAAATTCATTTTTTTGTAATTTTCTCACAGTATGACATCACTCCATATGAGGGCTTTAATGAAATTAAAATGTGGAATAATGAGAAACCAGTGGGCTAAAGCAGCCTTCTTTTTAAAATAAATGATGCTGCTTGTCACATAACACAGTAACCGACTTCTTTTATGGGCGAATCTCATAAAATGACAAGTATGAATCACGCTCTTGACACACTACATGTGTAAAACGACATTTTACACACAAATGTATGCACAAACATGCACCGACTTCTTTTAATCCTGTCACATGAAAACATCACAAATGCTTAAGGTCCATGAGCAACTTTATATTCCCAGCCTACAAATCCCAGGCTCTGCCCAGGACACACCACATCACCTGCTCATTATGCAAATTGCCTCCCAGATCATCAGCCCATTTCATGAAAACAATATAAAAATGTCTTGGTTTGCATTATTCATATGAAAGATGCAAATTTCTCTATTGCTTTCACAATTTGTTTCCTGTTTTAAAAATCAGACGTGATTTGAGCGCTGGCAGAACAGCTTACTGCAGCTCCGTGTCTCTACACACACCACGGTATGTTATTTAGCTGTGTTACAAACACAGCAGACCAGGAATCGTGCAGTTGCTCACTGCCAAGTGCTCAACATGTACCAGCCTCGGGAGGGCCTCTCCTCACCACACTTACCTTGGTACTGGGCACTAAATCCTTTCCGCCGATGGTTGCTGTCAGATGTGAAGTGCAGCCGCAGCCAGTTCTTGCTGCTTATGACGGGTGATGGCAGATTCATGCCAGTGAGCCTGGAGTGGGGAAAAGTAGCAGAATCTAATGAGCAAAATCGGCAATAGAAATCAAATGCTTGAAAAGGCGATTTGCGCTGTAAAATTATACACGCTTGCTGTAAATCGAGACGGGAAAAGGGCAGCATGTGGGTGTGTTTTCCAAAAAGGCCATTAGGACTATGATAAACAGGATAGCGGGGCGATATTTTTTTGGACTGAGGCCAGAGCATACATTCTTATTTTGGCTTTTTGTCATTTTATGACAACTTGACTGATTGCATGCACTAAAAGCAACAACTATTGAAAGGTGCCTGTACACTCACAGCAATTCACTAGAATACGCTGAATGCATAATAAGCACTGCTTACTATAATATATTATGCTATACTAATACTGTAATCAGTGATTACAGTACCTTTTCTATATTTTACTAACACTATAACAAATAGGGCTTATTATGCACTACTACTAGAATAATCGGGTATTCCTTTGCTATACTATACTGCATCTCTACTAACCTATATATATATATACTAGACTATACTTGCACAGATTATAATATATAGACTATATGTCACTATATCATTACATAATAATCATAACATGTTTTACTATAACAATCAGGGTTTACTGTACTACAGTATATTACACTATTACTAAAATATTCAGAGCTCATTATGCAATACAGTACAGTACAATTATGAGGGCAAACAAGGTTCACTGTACAACCTATACTATATTTTATAATATTGCTACAACAATCAGAGCTTGTTATATATAACTATACGTTTTCAATATTATACTATTACTCTAATATAGTCACAACAGTTGCATAGACTGTGAGACTGGAACATGTGGCTCAACTCAGATGTGCTTAACTCAACAAACAAATTATAAGCTGGTGTTCATGAAGATTTACAAAAGATCTGAATTCAGAGTGGAAGGAACTACTGGAAAAACCATACTGGATCACATACTGGACTGGTCTGTTTATGGTCCCCTGCTTGTTTTGCTGACACTAAGTCAACAAAACCTTTATAAATGTTTAGATCGGCTTATGTCACTAGTCAAAAGGGACTTGAGGTGTCATGTGTCCCTGTAAAAACCACCATTAAGTAGTGTGACTGAAACTGCTTACAAAATATCATTTTTAACCCTGACTTTCTCTCACAAGGGAAAATCAGTACATCTTGTTTTCATAAACACGGGGGAATATGTGGTTGCAACACCTCTTTGATCTTCTGCAGATGCATCATCTACCAGCAACAGCTATTTTTCTTTTCTTTTTATTTCTTTTCTTCACGTGTAGCAGGGTGCCTATTAAAAGTTCTCCTCTGGTGGAGCTTAAGGTGTGTAAACTTTGTGCTATTTGATGTGAGCTCTCTCCATGCCGTTTTCTGCAGTTCATGGCGAGGGCTCTGCATGCTGCGTGACACAATTGCAGCAAGACTATGAAGCTCTGGGACATCTTTTTTAGAGTTGGAAACTGGTTTCCTTGATCCTTAACTTGTCAATCCTTAAACATCATGAATCTAACTGCCCATCATGAATCTAATGTCCCCAACATGCTTTTGTGGCTGTTAGATTTATGACTTCAGCTGCCGATCAACCGGTGAAACCCCACTTTTATTCCATGCTTCAAATACTAAATTTTTCGTACACAAGTTGGAAAACAAAAAATGCTGCAAGTCACTGGTGATCTAACAAAATAAAAGTAGCAACTATCCTTAGATCCAATCTCTCTAATGCATTATAACAGTTGTAGAAAACAGCTAAAGATTTATTATATTCATATTAAGAGGCACAGATATGGTGGAAAAATGGAGCTGGCCTAATTAGAGAAATCTTCTCAACCAATCACATGTACCGCATGTTTAGAAGTAAGTTTTGGAAACACTGGAAAATGCCACAGTCATATAAATAAGGCTGAAGTCTAGACCACCACTGTCACGTCCCCTTAAGCAGTCAGAGTTAAGGCCCTTTCTGAAGTGCTGACCCCCTGACCATCTTATCAGCAACCTTAAGCACTGAGCCACCACTCAATACTACACTTAAATATGACCACAATACCCATATTCCTCTCAGGATTCTGTATATATTACAAAAAGCTTTTGTTGCTCAGCTGTGGAAAATTATGGACACTATGGAAAATGAACAGGGCCGATTTATGGCCTGTAAATAATTTGTTCCAGTATTGAGGTCCAGTCAGATTATTCAATAATTTTTACTCTTCTACCTGCTCCATTTAAAGGAGATCATCTACTGGTGAGTACAGAGAGAAAGAGAGAGAGAGAGAAAGAGAGAGAGAATTGAAGTCTGGCATTAAGCTGCTGTGACTCGCAATTAACATAGGGTGCTGTTCGAGGCCCCTCTATTTCTTTTCAGGAAAGTGAAGATCAGTGGAGCGTAAAGGGGCAGTGGATGCTGAACAAGCAGTGGATGAAAGACAGCAAAGAAAGGCATGCTATGAAGAGAGTAACACTGGAGGACATAGCATGAGAAATAGAAAAATCAGTTTTATAAATCACTTTTGTAAGATAAATCACATTTTTACTTGCCAGATACTGTACTTGTGCTCTAATTTAATTGGAATTTTAAAAGTCTTTGTGTCTAGAACCAGAGATAAAATGATGACCCTTATTTTAATCCCAGCTCTTTACGTTCATGAAGATTTAAGAAAGATCTTGCAGCAATCATTATTAACCAAATTAATCCCATATTTTCTGCAAAGCAATCAATGTTTGGTTACAGATATGAAGGACGCAGAATCATTTGTTCTCAATCAGAAGCTTTCTTGAAACCATTCTTAAAATCTGCTTGGTACACATAACATGCTTTGCCAAATTACAGGGTTTTGATTCAAAACAACGCCATTACTTGAAACGGTACGATAGATTAGGTACTTCAGCACAGCCGAAATGTTCAGATGACACCCAGCAGAACCAGATGCATCTCTGACACATGCAGTAAATTTGAGGAAAGCCTTAAGTAAGAACTCTAATGAATAACTAAAGAGCAGTAAAGCCTTCAAAGAGTGGAAAGTCTTTATTTTATTTAGAGGCTGCTGCAATATTCATCAAGCTCATCTGTACTTTAAAGAACACTGGCAATAAGTGTTGAGTGTGATGTCTACATATCACATTACATGGGGTGCGAAGTTTTGCACAGTAAAAGATTTTGAATATTTCCTACAACCCTTCTAACTTTCGGATTTGTTCGATTTGTTATTATACATTTCTTAGTAATTGCTTCATCATAGCCAGGGTCATGATGGCTCAAGAGCCTATTAAGCATGAGGCAGTTAATACACACTGGATGGCATGACAGTCCATCGCTGTGCAATATGCCCACACACATTTGCCTACTTATTTACACCTGGGGCAATTTAGAGCATCCAATCCATCTACTGACATGTGTTTTGCCAAAATTGGCCCTGCTCCTTGGGTGGGAGGCATGGCATATACTCTGTCCCCCATCAATCACAGTGACACTAGCCAATTGTGGGTGTCTGTGTTGTTCACCCTCTTCTGCATACATGAATCCACATTGTTACGAGTGTGTTACACTGCATTGTGACGCAGCATGAGTAGAAGTTCAGAAAGGAAAAAAAAAACTGCTGGCCTCATCCATCCACCCCGGTTGGTAGATGTCATGTGATAGTGGAGAGCTGGCTGGTGGATGGAAAGTGACAAGTGACCAAACTGGGGAGAAAATAGGAGAAAATAGCCCATTGCTGTGTTTCTGGGGCGTACTACAGCTGTTTCAGGAGTTGATCATTAGTCTCACTTTTAAACTGCTGCTTGTGCAGGTATTTTTCTGTGTCTCCCTGCCTGCAGTGTATTCTACCCAATATAGTTAACTCCATTTTCCAAAATATAAACAAACTTGAAAGCTAATTTGAGCTGCTGTGACCATAATGAGGCAGTTACTAAGAATAAATGAATGTTATAGATTCAGGTTACTGAATGTGATCTTTCTTTGTCTCATGAGATATACACTATATTGCCAAAAGTATTCGCTCACCCATCCAAATAATCAGAATCAGGTGTTCCAATCACTTCCATGGCCACAGGTGTATAAAATCAAGCACCTAGGCATGCAGACTGTTTTTACAAACATTTGTGAAAGAATGGGTCGCTCTCAGGAGCTCAGTGAATTCCAGCGTGGAACTGTGATAGGATGCCACCTGTGCAACAAATCCAGTCGTGAAATTTCCTCACTCCTAAATATTCCACAGTCAACTGTCAGCTGTATTATAAGAACGTGGAAGTGTTTGGGAACGACAGCAACTCAGCCACGAAGTGGTAGGCCACGTAAACTGACGGAGCGGGGTCAGCGGATGCTGAGGCGCATAGTGTGAAGAGGTCGCCAACTTTCTGCAGAGTCAATCGCTACAGACCTCCAAACTTCATGTGGCCTTCAGATTAGCTCAAGAACAGTGCGCAGAGAGCTTCATGGAATGGGTTTCCATGGCCGAGCAGCTGCATCCAAGCCATACATCACCAAGTGCAATGCAAAGCGTCGGATGCAGTGGTGTAAAGCACGCCGCCACTGGACTCTAGAGCGGTGGAGACGCGTTCTCTGGAGTGACGAATCGCGCTTCTCCATCTGGCAATCTGATGGACGAGTCTGGGTTTGGCGGTTGCCAGGAGAACGGTACTTGTCTGACTGCATTGCGCCAAGTGTAAAGTTTGGTGGAGGGGGGATTATGGTGTGGGGTTGTTTTTCAGGAGCTGGGCTTGGCCCCTTAGTTCCAGTGAAAGGAACTCTGAATGCTTCAGCATACCAAGACATTTTGGACAATTCCATGCTCCCAACTTTGTGGGAACAGTTTGGAGCTGGCCCCTTCCTCTTCCAACATGACTGTGCACCAGTGCACAAAGCAAGGTCCATAAAGACATGGATGACAGAGTCTGGTGTGGATGAACTTGACTGGCCTGCACAGAGTCCTGACCTCAACCCGATAGAACACCTTTGGGATGAATTAGAGCGGAGACTGAGAGCCAGGCCTTCTCGTCCAACATCAGTGTGTGACCTCACAAATGCGCTTCTGGAAGAATGGTCAAAAATTCCCATAAACACACTCCTAAACCTTGTGGACAGCCTTCCCAGAAGAGTTGAAGCTGTTATAGCTGCAAAGGGTGGACCGACGTCATATTGAACCCTATGGATTAGGAATGGGATGTCACTTAAGTTCATATGCGAGTCAAGGCAGGTGAGCGAATACTTTTGGCAATATAGTGTATATCGGACCAACAGTGGAGGCTCAAGTGGGTTGTTGATCGGAGAATCGCGGTTCAAGCCCCAGCACCACCAAGCTCCACTGTTGGGCAATTGAGCAAGGCCGTTAACCCTCTCTGCTCCAGGGGTGCTGTATCATAACTGCCCCTGCGCTCTGACCCCAACTTCCTCAGGTGGGATATGTGAAAAGAATTCCACTGTGCTATAATGTATGTATGGTGATAATAAAGGCTTCATGCCCTCAGTTCAGTTCAACCTCCAACTTTCGTGTCAGGATTCCAGGCCTGGTGCACACCTCAGCCTTAATCACATGCCCAGTGAACTTTTCTAGCAAGCTTAACAAAAATGTGCAATAAATTCAGGAGGAGGACTCTGTCGAGGAGGAGTATATCAAAAGAGGAGACCCACTGCGCACTGAATTTAATGTGTAATGGCAAGTGTCATTCCAGTTTCCCACTCCGTGGTGAACAGTTGAATTTCTTTCGGTCTTTCAAGTCTTGGACTTGAGGACAACTGCATTCGGATGGGTTCAACAGTTCAACATTAACATGGCAATAAAAACCAAATGAAGATAATGATAATGTTTAACATTTGAAGTGGTAATCTGAGTGGAAAAAAAAAATCCTTTGCTTTGTTGACCAGCAAATGATTTGAAATGAGGCCTGGGGCATTTGTCACTTTATAGGGTCCACAGAAAACACATGAACACATCAGATTTTTAGGGAATGGAAACAGATTTTTTTCATTTTTATCTGTGGGAAGGGGATTTTTTTTGTTATAAAAATGTATGCAAATTTATGGACTACAATAAAATTAGTACTAATGGTAATGAAACGACAAACATGTGGTGATTAGTAAAGTCTATTTTGAATCCGTTTTACATCAGATCCATTACTGCTGGCACAAAAAAAGAGGTATATATGGCACTTCAGATTGAATGGCTGTTTTATTAAATAAAATCATCTTCAGAGTACAAAAGTCTGCGAAATGAATGCCAATGAATTATAATAAGAGATTATAATGATTAAAAAGTTATAAAATATTTTGCACTGTAATGTGAAACAGATCACTTTACACATTTATCCATCCACGAGTGAACTGCAGCATAAATTTCGGCTTAAAACGCATGAGCTATAGTGCTGTGGATAGGGTTTTTACGTTTGAAAAGCAATAACGGGTCAGTCATCTATCAGCTTTCGTCATTATTGCCCCTGTCTTTTTGTCAGCTTTTTAAAACTTCCTTTTGTGGACTGTGCCTTAATAAATCTTAAAGAAAAAAAAAAAAAGAAGAAATATAGGATCTGTTCCTGAAAGGTAGAAGTAAGGGAGATTCGAACAATAAAGAGCATGTGGATTACAAATCATCACTAAATTCTTGTATCATAATAATATATTCCCGTTCTAATGAATGACCAATTGCACTGAATTTGATCAAAGAGGACGAGTGATGAATATGGTGATGCACATTTACTCTGGCTATAAAGCCACAGCACTTAAAAATAGTCGAGACTCAATTTTTTAAAACTCCAATCAATCAAGCTCTTTAGGAAGGAGTTCGAAAGACGACACACAGCAGTCCATGATTCAAAACTACGCCTGTATATAGCGAAGTGTTGGAGCTTCTGCATTTATTCACAGCAGTGACTCAGTGCCACTGCTGCTGTTGATGATCCCACATGGATTCCCTAAAGACTGCGCTTCCTAAAAACAGTTTGTGTCCAATTCACACCAATTCTTCAGTGGATAATCTCACCTGGACACTGCAAAACTGCTGGTCTAGATATAAAGATTATAGTGGTGATACTGAACATTGTTTAAACACACTCAATACTGTTTGAATAAATAATATACAATAACAATACAGGTTAAATACAACATACAGTAATAATACAATAACTCTCTCTCTCTCTCTATATATATATATATATATATATGTATATACAGTATCCCACAAAAGTGAGTACACCCCTCACATTTTTGTAAATATTTTATTATTATATCTTTTCATGTGACAACACTGAAGAATTGACCCTCTGCTCCAATGTAAAGTAGTGAGTGTACAGCCTGTATAACAGTGTAAACTTGCTGTCCCCTCAAAATAACTCAACACACAGCCATTAATGTCTAAACCGTTGGCAACAAAAGTGAGTACACCCCTAAGTGGAAATGTCCAAATTGGGCCCAATTAGCCATTTACCCTCCCCAGTGTCATGTGACTCATTAGTGATACAAGGTCTCAGGTGTGAATGGGGAGCAGGTGTGTTAAATTTGGTGTTATCGCTCTCACACTCTCTCATACTGATCACTGGAAGTTCAACATGGCACCTCATGGCAAAGAACTCTCTGAGGATCTGAAAAAAGTATTGTTGCTCTACATAAAGGTGGCCTAGGCTATAAGAAGATTGCCAAGACCCTGAAACTGAACTGCAGCATGGTGGGCAAGACCATACAGCGGTTTTACAGGACAGATTCCACTCAGAACAGGCCTCGCCATGGTCCACCAGAAGAAGTTGAGTGCACGTGCTCAGCGTCATATCCGGAGGTTGTCTTTGGGAAATAGACGTATGAGTGCTGCCAGCATTGCTGCAGAGGTTGAAGGGGTGGGGGGTCAGCCTGTCAGTGCTCAGACCATACTGCATCAAATTGGTCTGCATGGCTGTCGTCCCAGAAGGAAGCCTCTACTAAAGATGATGCACAAGAAAGCCCGCATACAGTTTGCTGAAGAGAAGCAGACTAAGGACATGGATTACTGGAACCATGTCCTGTGGTCCGATGAGACCAAGATAAACTTATTTTGTTCAGATGGTGTGAAGCGTGTGTGGCGGCAACCAGGTGAGGAGTACAAAGACAAGTGTGTCTTGCCTACAGTCAAGCATGGTGGTGGGAGTGTCATGGTCTGGGCCTGCATGAGTGCTGCCGGCACTGGGGAGCTACAGTTCATTGAAGGAACCATGAATGCCAACATGTACTGTGACATACTGAAGCAGAGCAATGATCCCCTCCCTTCAGAGACTGGGGCAGGGCAGTATTCCAACATGATAACGACCCTGCCTTGGTGATGGACTGTCCAAGCATGTCTCCAGTCCTAAACCCTATTAAGCATCTGTGGGGCATCCTCAAACAGGAGGTGGGGGAGCGCAAGGTCTCTAACATCCACCAGCTCTGTGATATCATCATGGAGGAGTGGAAGAGGACTCCAGTGGCAACCTGTGAAGCTCTGGTGAACTCCATGCCCAAGAGGGTTAAGGCAGTGCTGGAAAATAATGGTGGCCACACAAAATATTGACACTTTGGGCCCAATTTAGACATTTCCACTTAGGGGTGTACTCACTTTTGTTGCCAACAGTTTAGACATTAATGGCTGTGTGTTGAGTTATGAGGGGACAGCAAATTTACACTGTTATACAGGCTGTACACTCACTACTTTACATTGGAGCAGAGTGTCATTTCTTCAGTGTTGTCACATGAAAAGATACTATATATATATATATATATATATATATATATATATATATATATGTATATATGTATATATGTATGTATATATATATATATAGTAATGTATTATTGTAATTTCAACTTCAAAATAGGTCCAAGCCCATCCAAGTATGTACATTAGATTGTGTTGAAAGTACAAATTGTTTTAGCATGACCTTCTTTAGCACTTCAGAACTGAATCCTTCTTTAAGCTCTTAAAGAATAAATTCTCTCAAACATAAAATGCAAGCCTTGTTTCGGTCCGAACCTAGCCGTGGCAGGGCTAACGTATTTGTTTGCCCATAAAATGTCATTTAGCAACTATCACTTTAGGGTGATCTCTCTCAAAACATTTTAATTAGGATGAAAGCAAATCAACGTTGGCATCTGACACCGCAGGAGTAATGCTGTCATGAAGTCCTATATTGACTTATTTCCATTTAATGAGCAACTGGAGCTTTGCAGCCTTGGTTGATGGAGTCAAAGAGGATTTTTTTTTGAGGGTAGCGCCACATTCCAGATGGGCCATTCACGCCGGGAACATGAGAGGCAGCAGGACACAAGATTGATTTTGCTCAAATCTGATTTTCATTTGACACCAGCGCTCAGTGGAGCTTGGGATTTTTTTTTTTTTTTTGCTTAGGCTACATTGCAGACACTGCCTCTGAGCAGATCTAATTCGAGCCACATTCAACCATTTCAATGACACTCTCTCAGAGGCTATTAACTGACACTGTAGAATTCTCAATCTTGACTTTTCCACCTGCCCCCTATGTCCTTTGGCTAGAACTTTAAGCAAAGAAAGCAGGAGCTCCAGATCCTCTTAGTGAACGGCTCGCTTTAACAGACCATATCAGTGCTGAAATTATATCTGTCAAATAGCTGCACGGATTCATTTCCACATATATGTAACTCAAATGGGGAAAAAAGTGATAAAGAATTCATTTCATCTCCAAACTAGTGAAATAATGCTATTTCAGGAAGAATATGAGATGTTGGGTTTGAGTGGGGTGTAGCAAAAAAGAGAGAGAGAGAAAGAGAGAGAGAGAGAGAGACAGAGCAAGAGAGAAAACAAATTTTTTAAAAAATTAACTGTGACAGCACTTCATTGAGTTTGCCAAGCCAACCAGACTGCCTCCTCAATGCCTCCCTCCATCATGAGCGAGGACATGTTTATTCACCGAGCGTGAAGTTAATGGAGTTCAGCCATAGTCGCCTCACAGAAAATTTTTTGCACTGTGGTGGCACTCAAAATTGGTCTGCCATTAGGCAAGAGGAGGAAAGAAAAGAAGTGTGAAGGTTAAAAGGCAGATCGAAGGCAGGATAGAAAAAGAAACCAAGAAACTGCAAAGAAGAAGGATGTGTATAGTGGTAAATCTGAAAAGACCGAGCAGCTGTTTGGCAACAGAAATAACTCATGTGAACAGTAGAGGGAACGGAGCAATGTGTTTTCAAAACTATCAGTGGGATCAATTGAGATGGCAACTCGATTCCTTTACAGAGTCTAGAAAGGAACAACAGCTCCAAAAGAAACCTCCTAGGAGTGCGTTCAAGTGAACCTCTGCTATTAAATGAATAGGATTAGCCGCTGGGTTTTCTTTCATCACCAATGAGGTGGTGATTTTTCATTGATCGAGCTCGGTTCATTATCCGCGGGTCTCATGTCCCTCTTAATGCACGCCACGTGCCAAAGATGAGGACAGATAAAACCGTTCTGCTCCCGGCGGAAGTCACGGTCTGTTTACTCACCATATTGATGGCGCTTCTGTGCCGCTGATCTCCAGAAAGTCATATCTGTCCTCCAGCTGGAAGTCTGTGAACACCAATGCAATGGTGTCTCCTGGCTCAGCCAAAATACTCCATGTGCAGTCTGCACTGTTCTCATACTCTGAGGGGAAGTGAGGACTGGATATTGTTCCTGTTGTCCCTCTTAACGTGCCGCCACATGCTCCTTCAGCTGATCGAGAGACAAAAAAAAAGACTGTCAAACAACTAAAAATGAATTCTGTTCAGTTTCAAATGGATGGTAACCTCATGTTAACAGCTAGACCACTGCAAAAAAAAATGTCACTTTAGCAAGTGAAAATATTTTGGACAGTGATGAATTTATCTAGCATTTTGTATTATAAAAATGACAGTAAAAAGCATCTACAACAGGCTAACATTTACTAACATTTCCATATCATAATGAGAAATTTGATGAATTTTACTCAAAGGTTCAAACCACTTTTCAGGATATTTTGCTTTGTATATAGAGACTGTAGATAACATGATTTAATGCTCTAAATGATTGACAAACAATTCATTAAAGCAATTTTTATTTATTATTATTATTATTATTATTATTATTATTATTATTATTATTATTATTATTGTTATTATTATTATTATTAAAATAACAGTAATATGTGTAATATGGGAACAGGTTGGTGGAACTTTTGAGGCAAAGCTGCTCTCAAGGCGGTTTCAATCCTAAATCTGCACTGTGAACCGATTCTGAGCTTGTTTGAGGGAGGGGCTCGTAATCACACGATTGCTCTCACACAAAATGATTCCTCTGAATGTGGAGTGTTTCTTTTGTACACGCAATTCTAGGTGGTTTTGAGAGCAGATTTCTTTTACACACACACACAGTCACACAGTGCAGATAAAGCTGAATACAATTCCAGAGCACCATTTTGAAGTATCCTAGTCCAGAGACCAGGGATCAGTTCTCTGGACTGTTTGCAGGCTCATCAACAGCTTTCACACTCTTGGGGGATTCAGCCCAGGTATATAGGGGCTTGAAAATGAAAAGTGTACAAACCAAACAGTCTCAGAAGTGTCAGAAGAAAACTTTACCCCACTGCCTGTTTCATTTTTAATGTTAACTCCCGTAAAAATCTCACCTCTACAGAATGGTGCTGGGAAATCCCATGATGCACCACTCCCAGGGCTCACGATACACGTGAGCACAGCATGGCCTTCCAGGACGTATCCCATCACGCAGGTGTAACGGATTTTGTCCCCGATATTGTACCTCGTCCCGTGAATGATTCCTCTTGGTATCAATCCTGGATTTCCACACGTGTGACTTGGCAGCACTAAAAAAATGGAGCAGAGTAAACAAAAAGATAAAGACATGGGTAAATGTTTCTGACTGGGAGAAGGTTCCCTAAAGGCACTGATGAACACGAGCTCACTGCTAGCCTCTTTGGGTCAGATCAGAGTCTTGTTTCATCTTCTTAAAGCCAGACAAGTCAAACTCCAGAGGCTTCATGCTTCATGAGAATTTTTCTTAAGTTTTCACATCTGAGCCTGCTCCGGTATTCTCAGCAACTCTCGAAGCGCCTCAAACTCACCTGGTACGTGAGGCACTCCTTACACGCTTCAGTGATACTTGCGCAAGACCTTTGGATTTCGAAAAATATGGAATATACCCAGGAAGTAAATATGCAGTGAAAGTGCTTCTCTACAAAGTTTAAGTGCTACTCCTGAATCTCCCCCCCCACATCTTTCTATATGTGGTCTACTTCTACATGAAACCTATGCATGTTTATCAGGCATGGCTGATATAAATGAGCTAAGCAGGATGAAGCTTTTGAAACTGATGAAACTGTCTTTCAAAAGTAGAAAGATACTTCTCTTTCAGCATCAACATCAGATTACCTGCTGGAAACACTGGAAGTTTGTAAAGCAGATTATGTTGGAATCAAACGCAACAGCACCACGAATGTTAGTACATTAAAAAAGAAAGAAAGATAGGAAGTCGGGCTGTAACGGAATATGAATATATTATTCGGAATGAACTCATAATGTGCTCTAAAAATTCAGTTACAAAACGCAGTACTGTCTTTTTTTTTTTGGTGAACAAAAACAACAACAAAAAAAACTGTCAGCTTTATAGTGAGACTATATATGTGCAGTGGGACTTGGATATATACTAGGAATTTATTTTGATGCAGGAGTTAAATGGTACATATGAAGCTGGCAGGCAGTGTTGCCAGGTGTCAGCAAAATTTCAACCCCAAATAAATTTCATTTTCACTAAATTTCCTCAGAAAAAGACAACGTCCAAAGAGATATTAATAACTGTCTCCCTGGCAATCCTGCTGACAAAAAAACCCAATAATTAATAAATAAATAAATAAATAAATAAATAAAGTGTCACAAAGTTTTATTTAAACAAAAAAAGCCATATCTGGCTTCAAATTAAAACCATATTTCTACTTTATTTATATTTAAACAAAGAATATGATTTTATTTACAGAGCTTAAAGGACCCTTAGGTTTGACTAGCAGCAGCACTGCATCCCAGCACCATAGTACATTCTGATAACGTGTCCAGTGATCTAGACATATTAGTTGGTTATTGTTATTGTTATAACAACAGTTCCTTCTGGGAAACATATCAGTGTTACTCAGGTTACTCAGTCGGATTAAACAGAAAGTTCTTATAATATATATGCAACATGCAAATTATCATTTGTTGTTTGATTTTGTGTATGAAGTGATGCTGTATATGAGCTCTCTACCCCAGACTGCAGATTCATGTGTACTATCAGTTACAGTCGTGTCAGATGATTACACAAAGTGAAAGGCCCAATACTGCATTACTCAACATTAATCATTTCATTGTCAAGCTACTGATGTTCGTCTTTCCATCTAAGATCAGTGCTGACTTGTCTAATATTCTGCAAACAACATCTACAGTGACAAAGTGGAATCTTGCACCTTTCCTTAATTAGATTTTCAAAGAAAATGCCAGACGAAATCCACCACCTAAGGTCAGTATTTGCTGTGTATAGTATGTGTTTTGGATTCAGAGTGTGCTTTCCTTGCGCAGCTTTCCCAAGGGCCATGTCAGAGAGTGTCGCTGGATTCTGTCAAAGAGGAAACAACCGTGTCAAAGGCAGAGATCCCCTGAAGGCATATCAGCCTTGGGGACTAGTCTGGCTAAGAGAGGCTATGACGTGAGGACATTGCTTTGCCAACTCGAATGTGATTCAAAGTTTTAGTCGGTTGGTGATTGAGTATGGCATGCATCATACAATCGAGAAGGTACACATGAATATTCATGTCAGGTCACATGGTTCGGTGTTAGATGTGCAGATGTATCATCATTACTGCAAAATTTCATGGGTACATGTTTGTGCAGGTTCTCCATTTTCCACCTACCCTCTTAGAACATGCCAGTAACTAGATACGCTAAATTGGCCATAGATGTGTATTATCCTGAGTGTGTGCACATGCATGAAGCCCTATGATGGACTGGTGGTGCCATCCAGTGTGTATATCTACATCATAGTGCTCCTGGTATACGCTCTGTATCCTGCGGCACTCTGATCAGGATAAAGCAATTACTGCTGAATGAACAAAAGAATTTCCATAGTTTACCCACTAAAATTCTCCTGTAAGCTTCCTGTTTAAAATGTACAAACTACTGAACTTCGAAGCAAATAGTCCGCACCAATAAATTTCATTGTGTTCTCTGTATAATGGGTAATATGCCTTGAAAGTCAGCTTCATCGACAGCGATTTTACAAGGCATGATACAGCTGTATTAAGATGTATTTATCTGTGAAATCAATCTAGAGAACATGGGTGTGAAGTGGAGAGATTTTAAAATGTTTTGGAGCCCTGAGGCAACTGACATTTTCAGGCCTCGGCAATTAGCATAATAGCTGCAAGCTGATTCTTCTGGATTCACAGACGTACACTGCTGAGTCTCCAAATATCACATTTCTCAAAATATCACTTTTGACTTATTGACTACTGGTATTTTACATACTGAAAATTCATGTAGACCTCACGACATTGACAGACAGACAGACAGACAGACAGACAGACAGACAGACAGACAGACAGATAGATAGATAGATAGATAGATAGATAGATAGATAGATAGATAGATAGATAGATAGATAGATAGATAGGTACTTTATTTATCCCAATGGGAAATTGACATCTTTCAGCAGTATCCACAAACATAGGTAATAACTAAAAAATAAAATATATTTTTTAAAATTATTTTTTTTATATTATATATATATATATATATAAAATAATTTTAAATAATATATTTTATTTTTTAGTATATATATATTATATTATATTTTATATTATTTAAAAATATAAATAAATAAATAAATAAATAGAAATTTAAAGGTACAAAAGATAATGAGGTCATATGCAAAATCCGGGAATTTGCAAAAACTTGACTTTCAACGAGTCCGGTGCCATCCAGCCTCAAATCAAACACTTTCTCTATATTTGTGTCAAAGAAATACCAAAATTCTGTACTCCCGACCCAAAAAAAAACGGTTGTAAGAATCTTGTCTGTCCACATTTTTATTTTAAACACTTAGGACTTGCAATTGATTTAATCTGCAATAAGTCATTTTGCAAATGTCTCCCTCTTGATATCTCGGGCGACTGGAAGAGCCATGTTCATTAATCACGCTCTTAATTGACAAGAGTCTTCTTGCTGCACAAGCTTTGTGAGGAACATACAGTTTGGAAAACATTTGATTTATTGTCTGATTAACAATCGGTGGCAAGGAAGAAGGGTTAATTTAATCGAATATGAATGCGACAGCAAACTGCATTTTTTTTGTTTGTTTCGTTCCAAATGGTGCCCATTTCATTTGGCTTGTCAACAAGCAATTATTCATGATGTACTTTTTTTTTGTTGTTGTTGTTGTTTCCAACTTTTATTTGTTATAATATTCATTTCAGAGTTGGACAACACATTTCAGAAAAATGTGAGGTGAAATTTCCATGTGTGTCTTTACAATAAATCAATACCTCGAGTCAATGCCTGTAAACCAAACATGTAAACATAACCAAGACATCTGTTCAATCGGGCAATTATCCAATCAGCAGGAGTGCAACAGATAAAATCATGCAGATACAGATGAAGAGTTTTAGCTAATGCTCACATCTAACATCAGAATGGAGAAAAGGCATGTACTCTGTGACTGACCACAGAATGCTAGCAGTCTTTATAGTTTACACAGAAAAGTGTGAAACACAAAACACACCCAGAGAAGCAGCTCTGCGGGTGTAAACACTGTTTTGATGAGAAAGGTCAGTTGAGAATGGCCAGGAAGCTGACAGAGAGGCTACGGTAATAAACACTCTTTACAACCATGGTAAGCAGAAAAGCATCTTAGAATGCACAAAAAGAGGCGGATGTGCTACAACAGGATCCACTGCTGTTGGTTAAGAACAGGAATCCCAGGTGCTCTTAATAAAGTTACTGGTAAGTGTATAAAGTGTGCTGTATTTTTTAAAATTATCATCCTTGTCCAATACACTTTCATTATTTTTATTTAGTTATTATTTTCTACTGCAACCAACATGAGAAAGTTCTTGAACCTTGAATAACCTTCTGAGTTGTTACTTCCTCAAACAGCTATTTCAGTTCTCATGCCATTTTGATGACAACAAGTGACCACTTAAGACAGTCAGTGTCTGTCAGTAATCTTTGGAACACTTCTTTGTGGTAATGATGTTGTCAGGAGTCCAACTGTAGCTCATTTGCATAGTAACTCCACCACTGATGAATGCCTCACACCCTAATTGCCCCCTCTTTTCATTTCCCTGACACAGTAAGCGATCAATAGGGCAGTTACAGACTGTCAGAGGATCAATTCAGCTGCTTGAGCTGTTTTCCCCCCAATTTGCTTCCACAGGGACAAGACCATAGTGATCATGAGGTGGACCAACGTTTCACTGCAGAGGAACGACATACAGTAGACCAGCAGGTGAGGAGAACCGATATTCATACTGCTTTCAGATATCATTCTGGTACTGCACAATATAAACCACAATCTGGACATACACTATACTGCCAATAGTTTTGGGACATCTCTCCAAATCATTGCATTCAGGTGATGTTTGGGCTTGGCCCCTTAGTTCCAGTGAAAGGAACTCCTAAAGCAAGGTCTATGAAGACATGGATGAGTGAGTTTGGTGTGGAGGAACTTGACAGGCCTGCACAGAGTCCTGACCTCAACCCGATAGTGGTTTCCTCATCCAATTAGAGTGGAGACTGCAAGCCAGGCCTTCTCGTCCAACATCAGTGTCTGACCTCACAAATACGCTTCTAACAGAATGGTCAAAAATTCCCATAAACACACTCCTAAACCTTGTGGAAAGCCTTCCCAGAAGAGTTGAAGCTGTTATAGCTGCAAAGGGAGGGCCAACTCCATATTACATTCATGTGCATGTAAAGGCAGATGCCCCAGTTTTGGCCTCGCTCACAGTCTCCGCTCTAATTCATCCCAAAGGTGTTCTATCGGGTTGAGGTCAGGACTCTGTGCAGGACAGTCCAGTTCCTCCACACCAAACTCTCTTATCCGTGTCTTTATGGACCTTGCTTTGTGCACTGGTGTTCAGTCATGTTGGAACAGGAAGGGGTCATCCCCAAACTGTTTCCACAAGGTTGGGAGCATGAAATTGTCTAAATGGCTTGGTATGCTGAAGCATTAAGAGTTCCTTTCACTGGAACTAAGGGGCCAAGCCCAACCCCCTGAAAAACAACACTAGGGGTGTCCCAAAACTTTTGCCAATATAGTGTATTTCATGACTTATCATCAAAGAAGAGCAAAGCCGACTGCAAACTACTCTGTATAAATATAAAAGGAGTTACAGCATCTTCCAACAGTACAAATAAGTGATATGGCAGAATTTAAACAGTATGTTTAATACAGAGTGTAAAGGCAGCCTGGTGAGAGTGGTCATTAAAAATGAACACAAAGAGCTGTGCGCACACAGAAACTGTTGTGTGAGAGACCAGTACAGTTTGGAGAGCACTGTGCCTTCTTATGCTTGCGAGTCAAAGTGCATTTTCTCTAATTTTTAATAATCCCTCTTGCACTTGCTGCTTATTTCGGTCACTTATTGTGCTCTTTATTAAAGATGCACTTTAAATGTCATAATATCTTAAGCGGAAATTTCAGCACAATGAGTTAAAAACAAGCAGTTTGCAGCACACACAGAGCTAAATAAAATCCTCCATGACACCCTGACTGATAATTAGTAAGCGCTCATGTCAGGATCAGTACTATTATCTGTATTGTACATTTATATGTACTCTGATCTGGGGGAGGAAGGGAAAAAAAAGGCATCAATGCACCCTGATTCAAAAGTATGGGTAGGAAAATGCTAACGCTGCTGGCCACTGATGAATGACAGCCTCACAATGGAGCGGAACATATCAAGCACACCGGACAATACATGATTCACTATGTTCAAGGAGATCTCACAGTACGATACACTACAGTCATTGCTTTGTCTCTTACGCCCTACAGTTAAACAAGTGTATAAATATCAGCTTGACACTCAGCCAGCAGTAATGTGTAAACCTGTCTCGCTACATACGATCCTTTCGGCAAAATTAATGTCTACGCCACATTTCTACAGTTGTACAGGGACCCCTGCATGGAGAGCAGCTTACTTTTCTCTGCACCTTACTACGTCATTCCTGCTGCGAATGATATTTGACCAGAGACATGTTAATGTAAAAATCAATCTATTTGAACAAATGGCCAGTATCTGTTTTGCCCATGTTGATTGGAACAGTAGATTTCTCATAGACATTAATACACAGTCTTAGTGAAACTCCTGAGCAGGGCTTATAAGAAACACTAGTACAAATACAAAATAATCTGTTTTGCTGTATGATGGTTTAAGGAACGATGCAATTATGCAAATGCATAAATTCCTCAATCCTTACAATCCCCTTGCAAATGCTGTGTCCACAATATCTTTTCTCTGAGTGCAAAAATAAAAGAAACCCTGTGTAAGGGAAAAGAAGTGTCCTTCAGTCAAACTGCCTTTTCTTAATGTGTTGCTCTTATTGAACCCAAGCAACAGTAAAGGCCATTTTGGATTTATTACTGCAGTCACTTTTTGAAGATGCACATATAGCCACACAGCAGCTGCATAATAGTCCTGGCCATCAATTCCCATTTTAGCTAGTATGACAAATTTAAAGGTGAGCGTGAGGCTTTAAATGAAGATGCATGGAGCTGAAAGGGTACACGAGTCAATTTTTCTATAGAAAAGCTGCCTGAACACCTGCATGTTCTCCTGGATGCTGTTAACTTGACTGGTTGAGCAGCACAAGTTACACACACAAAAAAAAAAAAATTAATCAAGAGCTTTTTGACCAATCAGATTCAAGAATTTACATAATGCATGCTGTGTGTGTGAGTAATACAACCTCGACGGGTATAAGTACGAGAGATGTAGTACGGTGCTACAGGAAGACAGATAACATGATCAGGACTAAATAATGTTATTAAATGAATCTTCCATATATAACAACTTTCCTAATGTCATCATTATCAAGGTTGAAATGAAATTGGAAAAAAAAACCCATAGTGGTAGTAATGTTTCTACCCAGGCACATGTTGATGTTACTCCCATATCACTTAAGTAGCATTTTACAACATATCATGGTGTGAAATTAAGTGTGAACATTTCAAAATGGTCTCCTGGAGTGTCTTCAACACCCCACCGTAGCATTTTGCATTCAAGGCATCTCTAACCCCTACGGAACAACTGCTAAGGTCCAGTGAGTAGAAGTAGTTTATTACCAAACACAATCAGGTGTTTTGCAAAGCCTGGACACACAACAGTCATTAACATTTACATGTTTTTTCCCCAATACACTGAGGACTAGTGCCGCCTCCAGATATCACCACACCAAGGCTTTCAAGATGCTGAGAACCTGAACAGTTTCAAACACAGCGCAAAACAACATGGTTTAATTATTGCAAACAAATTCAATGCGCCTATTTGTCAGAAATATTCCAGTTGATTAATGGCAGGGTAACGGGTGGGATTGGTGTTCGTTGCTTTTCACTCGTATGAAATGCACCAGAATTATTTTTACTCATTAAAATCCATGTCAGTTTGTGCGAGGTCACATCAGGGTTTATTTTTATAGAGATCCCAGTTTTGTTTTCTTTTCCCTAATTCCAAGCCTGATTTACATAAAAGCTGCATCTAGCTGAATCAATTATCACCGTTTTAAAGTTATTCTGGTCCTGCTGGTATGAAGCACCACCTCAGTGCCTCAGTGACATTTAATTAAGATATTAAACTGATCCTTCTGTGCCACTACGAAGGGACAACACGGTGGCAGGTGAGCCAACATAACTGTACATCAGGATCAACAGATTTAAATCTTCATTTGGAGTAGGAAAAAACCAAAGAACTACTCAACAGTCCAAAAATGTTGGAGACACTAAGGCAGAACGCAGATCCATTTGCATATTGTGGCAAAAAGAGCAGAAAAACAACCCATAATCCAATATATCTCGACAAGAGAACATTATTTGAGTTATTAGAGTTCTTACCAGATCAAGAAAATATGATCATATAACCCCAATATTAGCATCCCTGCACTGGCTACCTGTTAAGTTTAGAATTGATTACAAACAAGCACTACTTACATACAAGGCTCTAAATGGTTTAGCTCTCACGTATCTAACCAGTCTTCTGACACGTTACAATCCACCACGCTCTTTAAGATCACAAAACTCTGGACTTCTGGTAGTTCCCAGAATATCAAAGTCTACAAAAGGGGGTAGAGCGTTTTCGTATTTAGCTCCTAAACTTTGGAATAGTCTTCCTGACAGTGTTCAGGGCTCAGACACAGTCTCCCAGTTTAAAAGTAGAAAGTCATATCTCTTTAGCCTGGCATACACATAATTCATCCCATAACCTTGTGCTCCAGTACATCTGATCAAATGTACATTATCACCTAGTTGTGCTAATAGTATGAACAGCAGCTACACTAATTCCTTTCCACCTGTTCCTTTTTCTACCCATCCCGAGACATCTGGAGATTGTGCCAGCTCCAGTAGACAGAGGCCAACCCTGCGAGGATCCTGAGGCATCCAGAGATGGACCAACTTCAGCTGGATTCTGCTTTGTGAGGATTTGGGTATATCAAAGCAGCCCTATGTGGACTTCGAGGACGACAACAACCTCCTAATTAATACACACACTAACATTCTACATCACACTGTAGACTGTACATAACTGCAGAAAGGACATTGTTCACACTTCAGTGTTTAGAATAATTTATAATCACAGTCTCCGGTGTCACCCAAATGAGGATGGGTTTCCCTTTAGAGTCTGGTTCTTCTCAAGGTTTCTTCCTCATGCCATCTAAGAAAGTTTTTCTTTGCCACAGTCACCACAGGCTTGCACAGTAGGGATGATTTTGTCTAACATCTAGAACTTTTTCCACCATGTTTTTTTTTGTCTCCTATGTTCTATAAAGCTGCTTTGAGACAATGTTCATTGTTAAAAGTGCTATACAAATAAAAGTGAATTGAATTATTTGTCATTAAAAAAAAATTAAAATCATCATTCAAGGGCAATCCAGAGACACAATACAACAAAGCAAGGGTTAAATATGTTTAAAACCGTCAACCACACAGAAGCAATCAGAACAAACAGGATTCAGAACTCAAGGAATCATGCAGACAGGGAAGACTTCACGATGAGTAAATGCCCAAGAACCATTTATACAGAATATGATGAAACCAAGAAGTAATCTGGCAGTGACTGTTAGCGGCTGTGCTATTATTCTGATAAGCATGACCTCTGCTAGCAGGCAAGGGAAAGCTCCTGCATCCTTTGTAATTAAAAGCATATATAATATAAAGGATTTTTAAACAAAAAAAAAAGGTAACCAAACAGTGGATGCAGTAACTTCTTATTCATACATTGTTGCTTAATATCTATTAGATCATTTTACATTGATTTGCTAATAGTTTAACACAGTGTAATTGCCAAGCCAAATCTGCCTTCGTTTCATTTCAATGCCGAAGCCGTCTGGATGACACGGTGAAGTCAATAACATTGATTTGATGTGGTCATGTTTTGTTTTTCTTACGTAATCCCCTTTTTTTTGTTGTTAAATCTGCGTGTTCAATGGAAACTTGGCTAACTAGTGTGATCATAATCTGTTTTGGCATACCTGTCTACCTTTGGTAAGTTCATACTGAATTTTTAAGGTAAAACAAGGAGACAAATCAAAAAACTGCAGACAGAGAGAGAGAGAGAGAGAGAGAGAGAGAGAGAGAGAGAGAGAGAAGCGAGGGCACGTAACAAGCACACCTGCTGCATTTAGACAGCATTCTTGAAGGCTTTCTGTTGGTGTTCACAGTTGTCCAGAACCAAGCGGTGAGAAAGCAGTAACTCTCAGAGTACTGCATGTAGCCTTTTCACTTGGCCAAGTTTACAGACACAATATCAGATCTTTTCTCCCCTGCCTCAGACTTTCAGTAAATAGTAAATGTTCACACAAAGCGTGAAAAGGCCACCATCTGTAACTGTATACCTCAATATTTAAATCCAGTAAACAGAACCTGTAAACAAATAATTATACACTGTATTCTGCTTCAGACCAAATAGTATGAAAAATATTGTAGATGACTATTTACAAAGTAAAGGCAACATAAATGACAGATTGAATGATTATGTACATGCTCCACATCCATATGTTTTCATTCAAAGCTCAGGGTTTGATGATGATGATGATGATGATGCCTCATAGCCAACTGACATCACTCCTGAAAAAGAACCTCAAGAATCTTCAAGACAGAGAGAAACCTCAGGACTACTTCCTTGAAGTTCTGTTGCATGTCTTCGTCACAGAATAATTATGTCGAAAAAGTAGTGCAGTGCAATATTAAAGGCCGGAGCAGATAAATCACTTGAAATCGTCCTTCACAACATTTCTGGTTCTTTAATTTTAGGTCTTTTTTTCCACTACAGGATTCTTTGAGGGCTCATGTAAACATTTACTCAATTTGCATAAAATCTGATTAGCAATTTGTTTTAGATCCAGGCTTCTACCTTTACCTTCATCACTTAAAATACTTTAAATATATCCTAAAATGATTCTTCTGGATAATATAATAATGATGATGTAAATAAAACTATGATAATATTAGCTGTTACAGTTCTGCACTCTAGGAATAAAGCATTATTGCAGAAAAATATACCGATTATTTAGGCTTTACCGTATATTATAAGTATTCTTATCTGAATTATATAAATCTGAAGTGGGTGTTAATTGAAAAGGAAGGTTTAAGGCCACAGGACTGTTTCAAATACTGCTCATAAAGGTATGTGTGTGTATACCTTTTTGTAATTTAATCCAGCACAACCCCTGACCAGGCAGTTACTAAGGATGTACACCAATCAGGCAAAACATTATGACCACCTGCCTAACATTGTGTTGGTCCCCCTTTTGCTGCCGAAACAGCCCTGATCCATCAAGGCATGGACTCCACTAGATTCCTGAATGTATGCTGTGGTATCTGGCACCAAGATGTTAGCAGCAGATCCTTTAAGTCATGTATGTTGTGAGGTGGGGAGCATTGGCCGTCCATGACCCTGTCGCCGGTTCACCACTGTTCCTTCCTTGGACCACTTTTGATAGACACTGACCACTGCAGACCGGGAACACCCCACGAGAGCTGCAGTCTTGGAGATGCACTGATCCAGTCGTCTAGCCATCACAATTTGGCCCTTTGTCAAACTCGCTCAAATCCTTACACTTGCCCATTTTTCCTGCTTCTAACACATCAACTTTGAGGACAAAATGTTCACTTGCTGTCTAATATATCCCACCCACTAACAGGTGCCATGATGAGGAGATCATCAGTGTTATTCACTTCACCTGTCACTGCTCATAATGTTATGCCTGATCAGTGTGTAAACACATTAAATAAATGCATCATCTTTCTTCCAGTCTTTCTTTGTCCTGTAAGTTTTGATCTGATGGTTTCCTTCTACACACTCAAGTGACCTGACCTTTTCTGATTCTAGTCCATCTCTGGTGTCATCCAGATGCTATATGAACCTAACAAAAATGTATGGTGTACTTTCCACCCATATCTGTATTCACATCTGCTTTAGAACACGGCATCAATTTAATCTGAACAACACATGCTTGGATTAGATGTTGTTTACTGAGAGCTCATTTTCACTCTCTACTCTACTTTCTGGATTTAAAGCACTGGGAGAGCAAGCGTGCAAAGCAAGTGGAAGGTGGTAGTGTGGTAAGTTCAAGCAATTTGTCTCAATATAATAACTCTTCTCTAACAGGGGTTTTAGACCCTTAGACCCTGACCTATTTGTACTAGCATGAGGATGTGTTTTCCTTGGAGACTAGCATTTCTGTGAGTTGCTTCACCAAATGTAAACACTGAGTCTTTTTCATAAAGTTTCCAGTAAAATTACAACACTACAGCATAAACTCACTTCCACTCTCATTTATCTAGGAAAAATTCCTAAATAGGAATACATGTACACCTGGTCCTTTATGTTGTCATCTAAACAGCCGCAGCAGCACAATGCAAAAAAAAATCATTCAGAAACAGGTCAAGAGCTTCAGGCAATGCTCAGAACAAACATCAGAAAGTAGTGAGATACTGGACAGCAGAAGAAAAAATGTACAGTTTGGTTGAGTCTGAACCTGATGCAATCTTCCGTTGTTGTAGCCTATCCACCTTAAAGTTTTGTGTGTTGTACTGTCTTAGATGTTTTTTTCTGCTCACCACAGTTGTAAAGAGTGCTTATTTGAGTTACTATAGACTTCCTCTCAGCTCAAATCAGTCTGGTCATTCTCCTCTGAACCCTCATCACAGTATTTCAGCTTGCAGATCATCTACACATAGGCTGTTTTTTGTTTTTCACACCACTCTGTGTAAAATCCAGAGACTGTTGTGTGTGTAATTCCCTTAAGATCAGCAAAAAAAAAACCCTAATCAGCCCAACAGTGATGCCACAATCAAAGTCACAGACTTCATTCTGACGTTTGTTTACATTAACTGAAGCTCTTGGCCTGTTTCTGAATGATTTTCTGCAGTGCACTGCTGCCACATGATTGGCTGATTAGATAAGCGCATGAAAGCGCAGGTGTAAATTGGACGGTGAGTGTATATGGAGAGCCAGGAATGGTTAAATTGGCTTTGAGTGCTACTCAGCAAAATCTTCTCAGGGCTTCTCATATTACAAACAACTGAACCCAGAAACGCCTACCGTTCTTGACCATAATGCAAACCGTGTTGTATAGGAATACTCGCTATATAAACTTCTAGATAAACGATGCCAAATGAAGCTTCAGAGACCCGATTGTTTATTTCTCATTGTGGAGGACTGAGTTTAATAGCTGTATGATTGCAGACTGGGGTGTTATTGCAGTGAGGTTTTTGTTTTGTTTTTTTTAAGCAGCATTTATCAAAGGCAATGAACATTTTCAAGCCTCTATTCTGGGTGATTTCACCATTAACTGTCACAATTGTCTCTAAAACATTTTGTATTACAGTGTTAACCACACTAGCTTCTATTTTTCCTGTATGTTCAGTTCTGTGTTTAATTTCTCAATGTTGATATGGACATATATATGTATATATATATATATATATATATATATATATATATATATATATATATATATATATATATATATATATATATATATGCAAATTATAATTACTATGGTGTCTGTGCCTTTTATTTAATTATTTATTGATCTATTAGTACAGAAAATAGTATTTTGGCTGAAAATTTAATTATTGCATGAAGACACCGTTAAATAACGCATGAAGTAATTTGTTTGCAATCTCCGAAGGTTACTGAACTTTTGTTTTAAAATATACTACGTTTTAATGGTTGCTGTTTAAACATGATAGCATTTCTGCAGCCTGGCTAACATCTGAAACAGTTTCATGGTGACTAAGTAGGTATTAGGGATAATTACTCGAATATTCAAGTAATTATTGTTCTTTTTTAATGGTTCAGTGGTGTGGATTTGAGCTTGTACAGTGATGCCAAGCATTAGAACGGTGATTAATACTTTTATTCTTCGTCTTCTTCTTCTTCTTCATAATAATAATAATAATAATAATAATAATAAATAATAATAATTAATACTAGTTATAATAATAATAATAAATAGTTGTTATTATTATTATTATTATTATTATTATTATTATTATTATTATTATTATAAACCTAAATAAACATTTCTTCTCTAGACAGCACATCCTTAACAAGGGTTTTTGCTTGATAAAGGCAGAAACCCTAAAACCGTCAAAATTAATCAAAAAACAGTTACATAATTTGAGTTATATTAATATTTTAGCCAGTAGAAACAAACAAGATAAAAAATTGTCATTTTAAAAATAATTGTCTTTAAAGAAAAACAAACAAACAAACAAAATACTACAATGCAATGCAGCTATATAGGGCTGTTTTATTAAATCTTAACTAAATAAGAAGCATTTTGGAGCAAATATATTTTTAGCTTTCAATACAGAAATGTACTTTGCACTTTGTTACGCAAATCCTCCTCCCCAGATGATACCCTGTTTCCATGACCTGTGCTCTGATCTGCACGTTTGATGCCGCTAGCTTCAGTGACACTACATATAATAAGGGTGTCCACAGATTAATCCCCTTATAGGATAGACTAGATCTGATATCAGAACCAATTACTAAGATGGATATAGATGTCTTTTGGTTATCCAAATCACTGTGCACTCCTCTGATTAGACACTAAGTAACATGTTTGCTGATCAATATGTACGAGACACGGACATATGAGCGTACAGTATGCGCGACATACAGCTTTGTTCTGGTTTTAGGCATTTATGTTTGCTGGCAATTTTGTTGATGCACTTAAGTATAGAGTGTATAAGAGTTTATTAATATTAATAATTTTATATAATAATAAATAAGTTTGGAAAGCTATTAGTACCTGCGTTGTATTTGTTAAGATACAGGATTTTCCATTTATTTAATGTAATATTACTGTTCACACTACAACCAATAGCTATGAAGTAGCCTGGAAATATTTACTGGAGGTTATTACCAAAATTTCATCTTTACACACACACACACACACACACACACACATACACACAGTCACCATATCACTATCATGTGAAGAACAGTCCAGGATCCAAATGATATCTGGGGTCAGTGGTGATCTTGTTATTGGTCAGGGTATTGAGGGGTTAATTGGCCATAACAACATTTATTGATTAAAAATGAGAAATTCTGATGTTCATGAAGCGTTAATAGTCTCATGTGTACTTGTGTACCGTTCTCTAAAGTCTTCAGATACTCCAACAATAGAAAAAAAAAAACCAAAACACTATTTAGTTAGATTTTCTTTAGGAAATATATCTCCTTAAGGTTACTGGGGGTCCTTATTGTGGAAATTGCATCTTCTGAATTGTTTTTTAAAAGTACATTTGGATTTCAGCAGAGTATTGCTGCATAATTGTAAAAAAAAAGACACCAGTTCAAATCCATTCTTGGTTTTACAGATGAATTACTAAACACTTGTAAGTTTTGATTTATGAAGCTTGTTAAATAAAACATGTCTTCTGCTGGTGATTTCACAACTACCTTCGTAGCAACAAAAGACTTTGTTTCAATGCAAGGCTGTCAATGATGTCTGGAATGAGCCCAGATATCTCTCAACATCTATAATTCACCCCAGACTCATAGCCCGACACCTAGCCACCTTCCCTATGGAACACTATGAGCACCGCATATGGCCTCACGGCATACAGGGCTGAAACGTGTTTAAGACTGACGGCCTATCTGCTGAATTTGATGCAAGTCTAACCCAGGTCTATAAAGAGATTCAGAAATGTGCCTTGTGTTGCCCTACAATGATTCAATGATTCAGTGATTCAATGATCCTGAAATGTATTGCCCAGTGCAGAGACCTACAAATCTGTTGAAAAAAGAAAAGTCGATGAAGCGCAAAGACAAGATAGATGAGAGACTAAGGACATGTATGCTCCTAGCAAAGACAGGCCTGTGTTCTCTTAAATCTTTTTTTTATTATTTACTGTTAAATATATTTTTTTGGATTGTCGGAAATTATTTTAATCAATATAAAATGAGCATCATGTTCTTATTAGTGCGTATACAGTTAAATCATTTCTGTTTATTTCTAGAGTCCTCCTATTCTACTTTCAAATAATTGGAAATTTGAAAGAACTGGTAGAAAGAAAACCAAATAAAAGCCAGTCGGTCAAAAAGCCAGCGTATATCTGAATGCAAATCATCCATTTGATATAAAGGAGAATGATGCTAGCTCTGTGCTGAAACCATTTCTTTAAAAGATGTGCAGTTTGTCCATCAGTCTAGCAGTCTAGGACATTGTGATGTCTGTTTTCATCCGTATAACGCTGTCAGACATGAGGCCGAGATTGAGTGCAGAAAAGCCTGGGCACAATGTCTATAATCAGAGCATTAAAGTGCCCTGGCTCAAGCTATTAATTTCTCAAGTAGATTTGTATGATAATGCAGAACAGTGGCGAGACAAGCAAGTCACCACTACAATTACTTTTATCATTTCATTTGTTATTGATCCCCCTTTTGAAGCTCGCCTCTGAAAATCAGAATTATGTTTTTATGACATTCGTTTGCTTAGAGGAATTCTACCCTCTGTTGTGCATCAAACGTGGTCAGCTAATTAAGCGTCCACATTGAGATCTAGTAACTTTCAGTGTTCTGAAGGATAAAACATTGTTTCAGCATACTGATTTATACCTTTAAAACCCACAGCGATTCGCCAAAAACAATATTACTGAAACATGTCATGTTTTTAATTCAAGCTAGTTAGTTAGCTCCTGTTATCAAGTTATAACACCTAAAAACAACTTCATTAAGGTTACAAGAGAAAAAGGCAACCTCATGAGTTTCTCTCTATATAATCTATAAACAAACAAACAAATAAATAAATAAATCAACAAATAGATATTTTTCTTTGTTAAATAACCAGTCAATTTTTAATCCAGTTTTTGTGAATGAAACATTACTATAGAAACGATAGAATGATTAGAATGAGGGCATTGATCTAAATTTGAACCTCTCTAACAAATCAGAAGAGCTGTGATATAAATAAAATATGGCTTTGGGTTAATAATAATAATAATAATAATAATAATAATAATAATAATAATTTAAAAAGCAATTCAACTATGGTTTGTTAAACTGTACAACTATTTTCAGACAATCATGATGTTTTTAAAGGTTTGTTGAGCTACAAGTCTAGCCTCCTACTCCAAGTGCCATTTGATATAATCAGTCTTATGCAAGGGGTCAAACACTTCAGACTTACAGTTTCAGAAATGTCCCTGACCTGGACATCTACAGTCTCAAATTAGGAATGAATTTTACTCTTTACAAAAAGCTGTTGACAGAAACCTTTGTGCAAACATAAAATGTGTCATACAGATTTGAGCTGAATGCTGATGCAGAAGAAGGTCCAGAAATACATGTGTGTGTGTGTGATACTGATTTAAGGTTAGCTGTTAAAAAGATGTTCATTAGCCTCCAGAAAAGATAAATATATCTATGTTCATTGACGTTAGGTTTCCATGTAAACTATGTAGAGCATATAATTATTATACAATCCTTTATTAAGGCTTATTATGTACACCTTTAACAACAAAAACTGAACGATGTCTTAAACATCAAAATTAAACTTCAATAATATATATATATACACTATATTGCCAAAAGTATTCGCTCACCTGCCTTGACTCGCATATGAACTTAAGTGACGTCCCATTCCTAATCCATAGGGTTCAATATGACGTCGGTCCACCCTTTGCAGCTATAACAGCTTCAACTCTTCTGGGAAGGCTGTCCACAAGGTTTAGGAGTGTGTTTATGGGAATTTTTGACCATTTTTCCAGAAGCGCATTTGTGAGGTCACACACTGATGTTGGACGAGAAGGCCTGGCTCTCAGTCTCCGCTCTAATTCATCCCAAAGGTGTTCTATCGGGTTGAGGTCAGGACTCTGTGCAGGCCAGTCAAGTTCATCCACACCAGACTCTGTCATCCATGTCTTTATTGACCTTGCTTTGTGCACTGGTGCACAGTCATGTTGGAAGAGGAAGGGGCCAGCTCCAAACTGTTCCCACAAAGTTGGGAGCATGGAATTGTCCAAAATGTCTTAGTATGCTGAAGCATTCAGAGTTCCTTTCACTGGAACTAAGGGGCCAAGCCCAGCTCCTGAAAAACAACCCCACACCATAATCCCCCCTCCACCAAATTTTACACTTGGCACAATGCAGTCAGACATGTACCGTTCTCCTGGCAACCGCCAAACCCAGACTCGTCCATCAGATTGCCAGATGGAGAAGCGCGATTCGTCACTCCAGAGAACGCGTCTCCACTGCTCTAGAGTCCAGTGGCGGCGTGCTTTACACCACTGCATCCGACGCTTTGCATTGCACTTGGTGATGTATGGCTTGGATGCAGCTGCTCGGCCATGGAAACCCATTCCATGAAGCTCTCTGCGCACTGTTCTTGAGCTAATCTGAAGGCCACATGAAGTTTGGAGGTCTGTAGCGATTGACTCTGCAGAAAGTTGGCGACCTCTTCGCACTATGCGCCTCAGCATCCGCTGACCCCGCTCCGTCAGTTTACGTGTCCTACCACTTCGTGGATGAGTTGCTGTCGTTCCCAAACACTTCCACGTTCTTATAATACAGCTGACAGTTGACTGTGGAATATTTAGGAGCGAGGAAATTTCACGACTGGATTTGTTGCACAGGTGGCATCCTATCACAGTTCCATGCTGGAATTCACTGAGCTCCTGAGAGCAACCCATTCTTTCACAAATGTTTGTAAAAACAGTCTGCATGCCTAGGTGCTTGATTGTATACACCTGTGGCCATGGAAGTGATTGGAACACCTGATTCTGATTATTTGGATGGGTGAGCGAATACTTTTGGCAATATAGTGTATATATATATATATAAAAAAAAAAAATTATAATAATAGTAATTATAATAATAAACATATATACATACATATATATATAGCCCAAGCATTTGGAAACAGGACAAGTCTCACCACCTCTGGCTGCTTTAACAATACCATATTATACTGTGGAGTATATGGAGAATTGTCTGTACTACCTACTACTTATCTGTTGCACATCACTCCATTTAGATTGAGAAGTTAACTGGTTTGAGAGCATAACACATACTTTCGCACATGGCAAGCCATTTTCTAATAGCAGTGATGATCCATAATGTGGTCATGGTGCATGTTTGAAGTGTTAAATAACTAGCTATTTAAGAGTAAATGCATCTAGAAACTAAATCAAATCAAGGCTCAAATGACAAGCATTTTTACTATTTAAAAAGCGCTATAGATTTAAATGGCAAACCCAGATTATTAGTCAATTATAACTGGAGAAAGCATCATTGGACATTATGGCAGTGTAAGAGAATGTGAGTAAGATCACAGGCACTTATCCCGAAGAAGAGTGCTTGTGTATGTTGGGCCATCCACTATCTGATGCAATCTGTATATCTCCTCTGTAAACAGGCTTAGTCTCGCAAAACAGACAAGCACTGTGCAATACATCCTAAATTAATGAGCAGCATCCTAATGAAGCCATACCATTAGGTTAACTCTAGCAGCAAGCACTTCACCTGCCATTTTCCAGAAAAAAAACAAGCTGATTGTATCTGTAAACATTCCTTCTATTGGTGACCAGTGATAAAGCCATAAGGTGATATTCAACTTATAAAACTAACACATAGAAATAATTTATTATGCTTACTTGCAGATCTGCTTTTTCCTATGAAAAGTGGTTTAATTGCAATAACTATCCATGTGACTATAAAAAGTTCTCCTTTTAAACGGAGCCCCATGAGCTTCACTTGTGCTTCAGATAGCATGCTGCTTACGTTGCACTGCAGTCAAGTAGGTCAAGTAGATTATCTAAAATGTTAGCTTGGGGTGTCATCTATTTCCAAGGCAGTCGTTTAACTTGAATAAACTACCTTGAAGGCTAATAATGCACAGCGTGGCCCCTACATTAAAAGAAAATATAATCATTTATTACTGCCGGACAGTAATTAACATCAAATATCCAAAATCCCATTCAGAACATTAGCAGGTACATCGCCAGCTACAGCATGCATATTTGCTATGGAAGCTAGAGTCTGGAGGGAAAATCCAGGAAGTTTAAGCTTTTACATGAATAATTTACATATGATCTTTTCTGGCATCCAAGGTTTACTTTATAATGACTGAGTTGGAATTTTTTTGTTTCAGATTCTTTCACTGACATCTTGTTTCTGTTACCCACAATGCCATTCGACTACCTGCTTATATTGGTTTAATCATCATTATTCAGAAAGAAACAAAACTATTAACTATTATCTGTAGACCCAAACAGATCAGCTTCTAATACTTCTAATATTTTATGCCAATACCACTACCCAGACTGCACTGCATTCTGTAACTATGTCCAATGTTTGTTGTTTCCACTACTTCTATATTCAACTAATCTTCCATGTTCTGCAATATGACTTTGAATGTTGCTGGAAAACGGGAGCGCGGAAAAACATTTGTTTTGCTGTCACCTGCTTTTAGGAGCTTACAGTGAAGCTTACTATTATGTTTAAATTTCTTCTCCTGTTAAGTGCTATTGTTACTGCACTACACTTATTCTGCATGTGAATAGGAAGAATACATTTTCTCACAGAAATAAAATAAATGTAGCACCAACCAACAAATTCCAAAGCTCATTTTTTCCCATTACTCATAACCAATTTTAACCTAACCTAAAAATCGTCTGTGGAAAAAAAATGACATGATGTGCTTTTATATTTATACAGAGTAGTTTGCAGTCGGCTTTGCTCTTCTTTGATGATAAGTCATGAAATACACTATATTGGCAAAAGTTTTGGGACACCCCTAGTGTTGTTTTTCAGGGGGTTGGGCTTGGCCCCTTAGTTCCAGTGAAAGGAACTCTTAATGATTCAGCATACCAAGCCATTTAGACAATTTCATGCTCCCAACCTTGTGGAAACAGTTTGGGGATGACCCCTTCCTGTTCCAACATGACTGAACACCAGTGCACAAAGCAAGGTCCATAAAGACACGGATAAGAGAGTTTGGTGTGGAGGAACTGGACTGTCCTGCACAGAGTCCTGACCTCAACCCGATAGAACACCTTTGGGATGAATTAGAGCGGAGACTGTGAGCGAGGCCAAAACTGGGGCATCTGCCTTTACATGCACATGAATGTAATATGGAGTTCGCCCATTCTTTGCAGCTATAACAGCTTCAACTCTTCTGGGAAGGCTTTCCACAAGGTTTAGGAGTGTGTTTATGGGAATTTTTGACCATTCCTCTAGAAGCGCATTTGTGAGGTCAAGCCCTGATGTTGGACGAGAAGGCCTGGCTCACAGTCTCCGCTCTAATTCATCCCAAAGGTGTTCTATCGGGTTGAGGTCAGGACTCTGTCCAGGCCAGTCAAGTTCATCCACACCAGACTCTGTCATCCATGTCTTTATAGACCTTGCTTTGTGCACTGGTGCGCAGTCATGTTGGAACAGGAAGGGGTCATCCCCAAACTGTTCCCACAAAGTTGGGAGCATGAAATTGTCCAAAATGTCTTGAAGCATTAAGAGTTCCTTTCACTGGAACTAAGGGGCCGTGCC
Source organism: Hemibagrus wyckioides (assembly GCF_019097595.1). Lineage (NCBI taxonomy): Eukaryota > Metazoa > Chordata > Actinopteri > Siluriformes > Bagridae > Hemibagrus > Hemibagrus wyckioides. The sequence continues at coordinate 28,438,638 of NC_080712.1, read as the reverse complement.
CAACCAATGAAAAACAACACCTGAATTCAATGATTTGGAGGGGTGTCCCAAAACTTTTGGCAGTATAGTGTATGACTGTTAAATAAACTATACCTACACTGGCTGAAAGTATACTGTGTCTGTATAAATATTTACATATTGTAAATGTAACATAATGAAACATATCTACATGTGGTGTCTGGTCTTAAAAACTCATACTGCTTTTTCCACAAGCACTAAATATTTTACACTAAAAAATAAGAAGTAAAAATAATAAGAAAATCAAACACATTAGGATTCATCACTGTAGCTTTTAAACACGTTTGCAACCAAGGTAATGCAAGTTCATATCTTACTTATAATGTACTCAAGTCTCTTGGTTCTACATTTGCAACATTTATGTATTACCGCTACACGCCTTGGGCACAATATCCAAACAAAAATGCCCCTGCTGTACATAGAAATTGCCCATGTTCCGTCTGTGTCATAAATATGCCCTTATTAGTGCGAGGCAAGGAGAACAATCTTGTTACATACGTAAAAACAGCACGGAGGTGAATTTCAAACATGGCCCTGTTATTGATCGAGGTAATGCTTTAGAGTGAACGAATGCAAACGGCCCCTGTAAATCCTGATCTGCATGTAAAGCCTCAGAATGTCAGGGTAAAAATGCATTGCGGGAGAAAGATTGAACTCTCTCGCGGTTCGCACCATCGCTCGTTGCCATTTTCCTCAGCTGAGGAAGTGAGCTGTATCGACAGGCCAGCCCATGCATAGCAGAGGTAATGAGCACTTTCAAACAATGGGAATTAATTCCCCAGCTGAAAAGACAAAAAAGAAAGCCTTATAAATGCTGGGTACAAAAGGGAACGGAGGCAGCTGATGATGCTCTGGTCAAAAAGATATTTAGGACAGTGACAAAACCCCCTTCAGACCTGGCAACCCTGAAGAGGAATTATGTGTAGTAGCTGCAAAGTGTGTGTGTGTTGGTGGTGGTGTGTGTGAGGCGGAGATTATACATTTTCAGTACACTCCTTTCACAAATCACTTGTCTAAGGTGGAAACTGGAGTGTGTGTAGGTATAGGATATTGAAATACCAACTAGCCGTTTAAAGACACATTTATGTCCATGTCAGTTTCTATATAGTTTAAATATATACATCAAACATACTGTCCACTGAACACATTTATTTCACATTCTCTATTTACCTTGACAAAAAGGCAAGTAGTAGAATTCAAGTTTTGGAAAAGGATATGATTTAGATCTTAACTCATTTTCATTTGAATCCAATCTTGCCCTTTAAGGCTCGCTCTTGACTCGAACTTGACACTGACGGTTTTGACTACAGCCCTAAGAGCTCCTACACAACATATGAAAGGTTGACAGGTCTACATAAGAACTGGAATTGTTTATGGCATGGTTGTGTGGTGTCTGTTCACTGAAAAACTACTCTCTTCACTCCGTTCTTGTTCATATTCCCCCTGCATTGATACTGGTGCATTGTATTTGGAACTGTGCAACATGCAGAGCAAAAAAGCGTCGGCTCTCTTTTCTACGATGAGCTGAAGAGCCCACACAGCAACCCCCCAGTGTTGAATTTAATCGCGCTGTAGACTCATTTCAGAACAACTGGCCTTATATAAACACCGTAGGTGTAAATTCAAGGCTGGGGGTTGCTGTGTGGGCTCGGGGGCTCATTGTATAACCGTGAAACATTCCCTTTATTTATTTTGCTTTGTTTTGCATTCTTTTGTTTTCACCGCATGACTTCATATTTATCACCGATCACAGTATGAGCGGATTTATCACAGAGCAGTAAGTAATGTAGACAAGTTATGGCTTGTGGTGGAAGTCAACACTACTTGGGACTTTGAAATGATGTCTTTTGGGTGGGGAGGGGGGGTTGTTGTTTTTTTGTGTCTCCATCTTTCATTTCATGCACAAGAAAGTAATTCAAAAGTCTGGAGCTGATTGCCGGAGTGGTTGCTGCCTCTCAATGGCTGTAAAAGTGTTGATGTCTTTAAAACAGATCAAGGAACAATATGTTTGTCAAACCCAATAGTTTTCTTTTTGTGTTAAGAAAAAAGTGCATCTGAGAGCTTGGCAATAGCCAAAAAAGAAAACCTTTTCTACTGTTGAACTAGACCTGTGGTAGATTTCAAAGATTATAAATGACTCCATGTTTGACTTTAGGCAATGGCTCTTTAACGTTCATTAGTTTAACTCATGAGCCATTGAGAAATAAGGGGAAAGTGCTCAGTGCTCGCACAACTGAACTGCTCCCACACAAGTGTTTCTCTGTTTCATGGCTCGTTATGCTCACTTTTATTGATTGCTTTTAAATATGATATTTAAAACCATAGCCTGAGCTTTGAGAACTGAAAAAAGTGCAGCAGTTTTTATTTCTATTCATGTACTATATAGGGTTTTTGTATAGGCGTGTAATACACTACAATAGTACGCAAAACCCTGCACTCCACATCGTGTTCATCTGGCGCAAACAGCCATGTCTGTGAAATACTAGTCTCTTGCTATGATTTGCAATAATTCTTTTCAACTGGCAGTTTACCATTAATGATAACTGTTACCACAGTAACTCACTGGACACAGGCTGAACTCTGGAATGTAAGAAGAGTTGTGTGACAGATTATTATAATTAGGGGGAAAAAAACCACTTCTGAAGACAAATATATACAGCACATTAAGACATTATGGGCAGATGAGCTAATGATTAACCTTGACAAGACACAATGAAAGAAAAGAATAGGAGAGATAATGTGTGGTTCTCATCTGTGCATCGAGCTGAAGTAGTTTAATAGCTTGGTCATGCATGGCTACCAGTGGAAGTGCCTCAGTTATCTTTATTAATCATGTGACAGCAGATTGCAGCAGGTGGATGAATTACAATGTGAAAAAAAAAAAAAAATCCAGTTAAATGTTTCAAATATGTTGAATGGTGCATCTCCTCTCTGCTCATGTAATACTAAACCAACACAATTTTCTATATTAAAAAAAAATTGCGTAATTAGTCAAGTCAACCACAAAATCTGAGGAGTCCACGTGGATATAGATATTTCTGAAAATAGTTTTTACAACTGAATTTCTTTCTTTCTTTCTTTTTAAATAAATAAATAAAAATAATTAATTACCTTCCACATGAGCACAAATTGCCTAACAAGAATAATGGTAAGTGTATGTGTATTGAATGGTGAAGAAGAAATGCAGAAAAAAAACCCCAATGTAGTAAAAGGCTTATTCATTAATCTTCAGTAACTGGTCTAAAATGGTCTAAAGTGGGAAAAAAAGGGAAACACAAGGATTCTTATGGACTTATAAAATGCTGAAGGTTACATCTGGGACTTATCTATAATCTCTGCTAAATTTGGTCACCTGTAGTGTGGGATTATGTATAAAAAGATGCATGAAATTTGAAAACAAATAAATGAAGACTATACTTTGTTAGACTTGGAAAGGGTTTTGTTCTGCAGAAGTTTCGCTCTATAGTGTGACGGATAAGGGGTGATGTAGACTCTTGAGGTTAGGGGTGTCCAATGTTATCCAGAAAGGGCCAGTGTGGGTTCATGTTTTTAGTCCAATTAAGCACCTGAGTCTACTGAAAGACAAGATCAAGTCACTGAACAGGTGGAATCAGGTGTGGTTCCTGCTCGATTGGAATGAAAACCTGCATGGATAAAACTGCTTTAGATGGATCTGTATAGACTTATTCCATGAATAAAAGTTCCCCCCATTCAAAATCCAAATCCAAAACATGCTGTACTTTTCACAAAATGGTGCTCTAAAACGCTGAGGCCATCCGACCATCAAATCACATTATTGTCACTTTACCACCACCAACGTGTACAGGTGGTGAAAATCTTGGGGTATACAAGTATATTATGATTTACACAATCATATCTGTACAATATGTACAGTGTTAATATACACATATGCAGTAGTGGTACACACTGTGCAGTGGCGCAAACTTAATTGTAAGGAGTACAGAATAGTGATGCTATAGCGAGTCTACTAAATAGTGAGTCTGCCATCAGTTCGTCTGTCAGTCCAGTGTAAAAGTAAATGATAAAGTGCGGTGTATGGAAGGGTAGTGTGGGTTATGCTTGTGGAGGTGTTATTAGTTCGAGTTCAACCTAGGCAGCATTAGCTGGGTTGCCACTTGACCTGGAGTGTCTCTTAGCTCAGACTTCCCTGAAAATATGCAGCAGCTTAGTATTTAAATGAATTGTATCTAAGGGTGAAAAAAAGAATGATTTATGCAAAAGTTCATTAGTTTAAGTAGCGACGCTGGGGGTCACAGAAGGGCTCGTCCCAGCTGGGAGTGAACCGTGAGCGCTCAGGTCACTGGGACACAATCACTTCCTCTTCCTACTGAAATAATGCAGCATAATCAGTCCACCGAGACTTCCTTGGAAAGTTAAGAGGTGAGCAATTCCCCTTTTGTGCTGGCCGCTGTTTGCACTTCGTGAAGAGATAAGATATTCACGGTGTGTAAAACAGTTCCGCCAAAGTAATTAAACGGTCCATTAAGTCCCTACAAATGACAGTGCATAAAATGGGAATCTTTCTGATGAAAGGAGTCACAGACACAACGCAGGATATCAATTGTCTTGCTGCTGGACATTTTCAAGACTTCAGCTATTTTAGGGGTAAAGTGTAGAGCTGTTTAAGAGCTAAACTGAAGGAACCTTGGCTTTCGTTCACGGAGCTCATACATAAAGCACTCTTCCTTTCGCGAAGGAGTTTTCAGGCCATAACTCAGGTAAATCACCGCTTATTCCTTGTGTTAGCGAGGATTGAGTGCTATGACAAGCCAGCAATCCCCCACTCAGAAGAGACAGCAGATCTGGGCAGGAGAGATATAGCCCACATTCTGCATCATCAGCACTCATTGGGTTGTATGTCAGCTTTTGGGCGGAAAAAAATATTCTAACCTGACAAAAATGTCGTACACTGTGCAAGTATAGAGTGCCATGATGTTCAATGAAGTGTGTAACATCTGTGAGAACAGGAGACTTCAAAGCAGTTACTTTACAGAAATTTACGACCACCTTAAAACAAATGCCATCATAATCAACTTGAAACTCTAATACAGACATGTTCGCAGTTATACTAGAACGATTCTCTCCAAGAAAACAAGCTACTGGAATTCCCAGCCATTTCCACATCGGACTCCATTTCCCCAACAGCTGAATGTACATCAAACTCGGCCACACGTTCAGTCACATGATTCATCTGCTAAACAAATTCAACAAACCTGCATTTGCACACCTTAAACAAAGGGTGACTTTCAATCACTGATGTGAAGTCTCACCTCTAGGTCAGGTCTAGCAATGATTCCAAAGCTTTTATTTTGCTTCCTTTTAAAAAAATTATCCGTTATTAGTCAGTTTGCTGATCACATGACCAGTAAACCTGCTTTTATATCCAACCCTGGTATTATACCAACCTAACCTTAGCATACTATGCCTGTAAGCAATTATGAAATTCTTTGGAACAGATACAAATATACAAATAGGAGGCACACTTTTTTTGTGTGGATAGTTTGCCAGAAAGGATGACACTGCCAGAACTAGAAGTGTGCCTTGGTACTGGCAGCCCAAACAAAAAAAAGTCACATAAGGGGGAGTTTTTTAATTTCATACAGACTCAAGTGCTCAGATACGATGATCAAGGGACAAAGAAAGAGCACATTCATTAACGTGAAAGAAAACAACGCATTTACAGCGATGCACTTGGCGTTTATTCGCTCATCTTTAGTAATTGCCTGATCGGGGTCATAAAATTAAATTAGTTTTGATTATATCTTTGGAAATAGAAGTTTGTTTAATTCGAAAGAAACAAAAACAAAAATTAAAAAAGGCTGATTTAGGCCATGGCCACCTCAGAATATGTTTACATCTGAATACAGAAACGAACAAAACACAGATAATGTCACTGCATTACACCTCTACAGCACAAGCAAGGGCACCATGAGAAACACAGCAGAAGTCACGCCTGACATGGCTGGTGTCATAGCCTCGCTAATGTCGCTCTTTGAAGGGGGTGGGCTTATCGGCATGTTCTCTGTGAACCCTCTGTCTAGACGATAGCAGAAAGCACTGTGGCAGCTAAAAATGGCACTCCATTGTACTTAGTTCAACAACTGAAGAATTCATTGTCAAGGTGCTTTAGAGCCTTTTCTCCCTAAAATGACAGCAGCACTAGACTCCTATCACATACTTCTCAATGATTTGTCTGGCATCCAAGGACATGCTGGGGTTGTGGGGAATGAAGAGGAAGAAAGGGGGGGGGGGGGTAAACAGATTTTTAGACTTATATGAGATTTACAGGAATACGTAGCCGCCTGTCTTTTGTATCCCCTTCAGTTAAAAGGCCAATGCAAACCAAGGGGAGTTTTTCAGTAAGTGTTCTAACTGCACTCGACATTTATTTTGTTCCAGAGTACTACAGGGTGTCAAAGGTTGAGCAATTGAAGTGTTTACATAGATTACTATTTATCTACATCTGGTCTTTAAACGCATAAACGCATTAATGATTTAAAGAGTGAGTAGAATATTTATCATAACTGGCAGCAAGATATTACATGGTGTTGAAGATGATGAAGTATTCAGATGCCGTCCTGTATTGCTCTCTAATGTTTCTTCAGCACCAACAATAAGGACAATAATTAAAGGTTTCTTTAAGCACAAACCAGGCAGCATGCAGGTCAACGAGCAGCGTTTCTGTCACACAGGTTCGTGTGTGGTTTCATGTAGGTTTCCTCTAAGTTATCCAGGTGTCTTCTATTTCCCTAACTAGGTGAACTGGGCTATACTGAACGGTCCCATCTGCCTATACCCTTACTGATCAGAAGCCTGCAAGTTCAAATCCCAGCACCACCAAACAATCACTGTTAGGACTAACGCAAGAGGCTTGTACATCTGGCAAAACAAAGCTCCATTTAACACCCTAAAGGCTCTATTGCTTTGTCCTTCTGTGGAAACTCTTAGAATAACCCTCCACAGGGTGTTTCTCATTCAGGAAACGCTCCATATAAAATAGCTTCAGGAGGCTAGAGCTCTTACACCCTCCAAAGATCCCTTGAGAAACCCTACAGAGATATATTCCTATTTTTTTCCCAGCCATTTCATATCAAGAATGCTGGAGTATTTAAAAAAACAACATTTATAAACTATGAAAACTGAAGTGACAATTACAGTCAAGATTTTGTTCCAAGCCACGGATCTGTGTGACAAGATGGATAACGTAACACTTGATGCCAAATAATTCCCACATTATTATCACAAAATGTAAGAAGTTCTATTTCATGGCATCACCACAGAGAGTTTTAAGGGTCTTAACCTCTTAAGGGTTAAGAGAGTGCACCATTAAAAGCAATAACATAAAAATATATATTTTGTCCTGTGCTCATGTATATGTATGTACATATCTTTTTACTTACTCATCAAGTCTTTAAACAAAATATATGTGTGGTGTGACCAGCCATCACAGCTGAAAGCCATGATAAATGTAGTCACTGATACAGTAGTAAATTTTCATGCTGCCTGACTGCTAATGCAAATTTAAATCTGCAAACAAGGACTTGATTCAAAGGGAGCTGTTTGCACTGTCAGATTAAAATCATCTGTTACTGTATAAGTGCATTAGATTATGGCCAGTATATATTGCTGAGCACTGAGAAGGTGAGGAGGCGCTTTAGTCAGCAAAAAAAGGCCACACAGGCGACTAGGCATTATTCGCTCAGTGGATGGCAGGCAGCATTCTTACATTACAAATGAATCCTTCAGAATGAATACTTTATGTTTCACAAAGTGCTTTCACACTACTGCACTGAGATTGTCGAGTCCTGACTGATGTACATAAAGCCATGGGAACTCTCACGTACCCTCGTATTGTTTCGTACCTGGTGCAGACTGTTCTGAAGGCTGTTGCAGCCCAAATTGTGTCACTAAGATATTCAGATTAGGTCATTTCCAGAGATTTTCACTACTTCACTATATGTGATCATAAATGAAATAGTCTTATTCTGTTGAAAACACTTAAAAGAAATAATCTGCCAATAAATACAATTTCAAGCTTGAAATAAAAAAAAATGTAAAAAAAAATTTATGAGACAAAAATGTGAATGCTCTACACGTTTTTGAGCTGAATGCTAAGGTAAATTCCTATTTTTTGTTGCTGTTTCCTTGGTTTGTGTAAGAAAACCTGTAAAAAAAAAAATTTCTGGCAACATTTTCCACTTTTTCTGGTGTGCCAGTAAGATTACACAGGGGAAAAAAATGTTATACCAAATTCTACCACTGGAGGGAGTTATTTTTTTCCATTAGCCTTTGGGAGGTGAAATCCATTAAAAATAATGTCACATTTTTTTATATTTGATTACCAGTTACATTGTGTTATACCACCATATACAGTAGTATCACCACTTTCGACCCCAACGGGTATTTACGAAACTGTGGGTAGAGCTTATCTCACGGGCTAGTACTCATCACGTGGGTGAAAAGAGATAGACATAGAAGCCTTGTATGATTTACGTCTTGCACAAAGAAATGCTGCAGCCCTACAGCAACGATTAATAATGCACTGAAATATATATATATATATATATATATATATATATATATATATATATATATATATATATATAGTGTATAGACCAACAATACTCTCTTTTCCCATGAGCTGCTATGCAGAATGGAATTGCTAACACAGTCTCAAAGCTAGATTCAGCATGTATATGAAGGCTAGCATGCTAAAATGGTGTAGGATTACTGAACTATGATCAATAATGTGCTGTACTGCTTAATATATGTACAATATTCCAATTAGGCTCAAATAACTTGAGTATAGTGCTGCTCTCTGGAAAAAAAAACATTCAAAGTTAAACATACAGAACTGAAAAACAGGGAGTAGAGAAGAACCTGGAGAACTAAAAGTCCAAGGGGTTAAGCTGCAGAAACCACAGTCCAGATGTGAAGTAGGACCTGCAGAACCAACCTCCTCCTATGAGAAGGGAATTGTTACAGCATACATAGATATTGCTCTCAGGCTACATCGCTATCAAGGTACCTGAATTCAAGGTAAACCAGCAAGCATACTGTGAGCTTGATGAAATATTTAACAAAGGGACAGAAACTGATTTTATTGACATATGTTTACAAAACAAGTACACATGCAATGTACTTACTTTAAAGTATTCTCTACGATATACCCTGCTATCTGTATCCTCTGCACTATTTTTTTCCAGGTACTCGATCTGACTCTACCTCATGAACATTGGCATTGGATCAGGTCCAGCTTCACCCCCTATAGTTTTGGTTCTGCAGCGAGGACTAGCTCCTGCACTATGCACTCCACAGTCATTTGGATTTATGATATTGAGTACAGAAAGCAGTTATCCTAGTACATTTGTGAACGCGTTTATGTTCTTGACAATGAATACCCTCTCAGCTATTAAACTGACTGATACCAGGTGTGTCTGTCACATTTGGCTTGAGCTGTGTGCCGCGGACTTCTGGTGTAGCTGCTGACCAATGCAGCTGGACTGAATACGCTTAAAGCCTGCACAGTAACCAGATACGAAGATCACAGGAAAAAAAACAAAGGGAGCGTTTTTTCGTTCATAACTCGATTGGAAAGAAAGAAAGAAAGAAAGAAAGAAAGAAAGAAAGAAAGAAAGAAAGAAAGAACGAAAGAAAGAAAGAAAGAAAGAAAGAAAGAAAGAAAGAAAGAAAGAAAGAAAGAAAGAAAGAAAGAAAGAAAGAAAAAGTTTAGGGTTTGCTTTAGGCCACACCCACTTCAGGTTTAATATGAACACATATACAGATGCACATATCGGGTGCATTTAACAAAATACAAATAGAGACAGTGCCATTGTGTTACATCCCTACTTCACATAATCAAAGTATATGGCATTGCTGAAGTGGGATTCTGCAGCAACGATTAATAACGTACTGTATAATTTTGTATACACGAATGCAGACTTCAGGCGCTGTATTCCACTCAGGCTCGTTGGCGAGCTGCAACTGGCAACACAGCCTGAGCTGAAGGTGGGTAAACCTCCACCTCATACAGATTAATTTAATAGTCAAGAGGTTTTCGTTGCGCATAAACTAATATAATTTCGAATGTGGAGGCACTGCTTTGGGTTATCAGAATCATCAAGCTGCATGTTTATTTTACCTTCAGGGCTTCCCTACTTTTGCATACATTTGTAGCATATATACATTGTACACAAGGCTATTAAAAGTGCTCTTGCTGTGTGTACAGTAACCATGAAAGAATCGTATATTTTGTCTCACAGGCGTTACATACTGGGTGTGTACTAACATATATCACCTCTAGGGGGCTCCAAGCCTCAGAAATGGCAAGAAACAAATCCACCCTGTGATCCACAGCACACTCTGGAGTTAAGACTTTTCACTGTCTCCACTGGATTTGTGCTAATGTTAGCTCCTAAATGACGTTTGATTTGTTGGTGCATGCGACAGCAACGCAGAGTCCTGCACTGAGAAGGGCATTATGAGGTTTGAGCCTGGCAACTTGCACTCTTTTCCACATTATTACATTGAAAAGCAGATATTTATTGGGTTAATTTAGTTCAATACACAAGTAAAAAAAAAAAAAAACAGTAATGTGCAAATACATAACATTAATAGACTGCTCAAACAGACCGTGTGAATAACAAACTAAATGACAGTGAGCCAAAACAGAGAATTGAGATCTATATGAGAAAAAAACCCAAAACAATATAAAAGGTGAACAAAAGCAAAACGAATTTGCATTGAAATGGCATTGGCTTCTAACAACCATCGACCTGATTATTTTCATGGATCTTGCTCTTCTCCAGATCTGGCTAAATCCCTTTTGACAGTTGTCTTTCTGATAAGTGAGTCAGTCTCTCTCCTCTCTCCCTCTCTCTCCTTCTCGGGTTAGAAGTGGTGTCTCATCACATGCACCATCTCGACAGAAACCTACAGACGCTTCTTTAGGGCTGATTGATCCTCCCAGGAAGTCCACCCTAGGTTTCACTCAAGCTCGGAGCATTTGCATATGAATTGAGAGGTCTGATATGTGTGAAAGCTCCCATTGATTAGAGAAAGGGGTTGCTGCCCAATATCCCACCATCACAACTGGGCTTCCTTTTTCGTTATCGACTCAAGAGCTAGTGACTGCTGGATGCGTCGAATACCTCCTTAGGCATATTCATGGTCAGAAGTTTCTCCATTTTTCCCCCTTCCTATATAGAGCAGATCAAGTAAGGTTGGGTAATCTGAAGTGCGAATCAAAATGCTTCCGGATTACACAATAAATACGTTGAAAGAAAAACGCAGAACCATACGTTATTTAGACCAGATTTTTCTCACAGGCATAACCTAGGCTTGCCCTTGATAAATCATGCCCAGGATTCTCTTAAGACATCGAAAGGTTAACTATGCTCCCTTATAACCTATCAATTTAATAGTCCACTATAAAATCTTTAGCACATTAGTGGATGACGGTGATAAAAATAGGTGATTATCAGAATTTAATGTCTCGTATTAAATTATACTTCCAATGATTCATAACAAACGTGTAGAAGCAACAAGCTTGAATGCTATTATTTACAACGTTCCCAATCATCTGTGCAGATAATGTAATCTGATCTAAAGCACTGAATCTAAGTGGAAAAGGAGAGATCAGCGACAAGATAAAACATATAGGCATAATTCAAATTAATTTGAGTTAAATTAGCTTAAATGATAACTTCAAAATGGCTTTTTGATTAAAGACAATTAAAGTAGTTGCAGATTAAGTTTCCAATTAAGTAAACTAACAACTAATGTTTAATGCGTACTTAATGGGTAATCGTAGTTTATTTCATTTTATTTTAAAGTGGAGTAATGAAAGGGGGAGCACTCTCGGCTGAGTCCTTTATAAATCCAAGGCATATACTTTAGGATAAAACATTCGATTAAGCACGACGGTCATTTTCTGTCAAACACTTAAGAAAAAAAAAGATCTTCTGTAAAGCTTTAAGCTTATTGGACATGCTTATAGCTCTATATCGTTTGCTGTTATTATCCGATGTCACTTCTACCTATGGAACAAGTAAGACATGCTTTAGAACAGCGTTACAGTGACACATACTGGCACTATAATAATCATCTTCACACTTCTGTACTACACAAGCAGGCCATCTCTCTTGCTGCTTGTTGCTCCTACATTACATGCATTGTGGATTTACATTAGTCACGATCATTAGGCTCCTTTATATGATCGATGATTCCTTCTCCTTGACCCCCAAAAAGACAAGTGCCTGCTGGAAGGTAAAGTTGTCACTTTGCCAAGATATTAGCCATTATTCTCCATGGCAAAACCTGCGCCATGATATTGGCCATTATTCTCCATGGTGAAGTCTGCGCCTTGAGCGGTTTCCATGCCTTCCGTCGATACACATGGTGCTCTTTAATATTTTTTCGCTCACAAAGAAGCATTATTTGCAAGAAAATGCCAAGCTCCAGACAACAACGGAGAGACCGCAGGATTTGTTTTCGTTAACTATTTGTTAGCATATGGGATATGGAGGATGAAACCGTAAAACAAGTCATCGGGCTGGGTGATGCTAGCTGAGTATTGCGATATGGGGAGGTCGAGTGGGGAAGAGCCGCCTGCGATGTGCTAATCTCTTCTCCGCTGTACACCTCAGATGCGCCGCATCTAATAATGAACAGAAGTCCCTCAATGCAAGCTCCTGCCATTAACCTTGAAATGCCTATCGCTCAGCAGGAGCGTACAGGGCTCCAGTCGGTGATTTACAGCTGTGGCGGGTGTGTTGATTAAACCTACACGTGCAGCTGGACTGAAAATTAAAGATAGATGGCATATGAGGATTAATGTGACTCGTGTACATCACTCAAATCTCATCAAATGATTTTCTTTTTTCTTTTATACTGATTGTATGGAAAATATCTTCGAATGGATTATAATGTACTTGAGGATGAGAGGGAAGTTATTTGTACATCATCCTGCAAATTAGACAAGCCATTAATTTTCGGTTTTCAGCAGCTCCAAGACTCAAATGGCGCAGCAACAACTTGCTTCGAAAATGCAGATTCACTTTAATCACAGTAAAGGCCACGGCTGCATTCTTGATGTTCCTGCACACCTGGCGTGCTTTTCTGGTTCACTTCCTCCACCATGTTGACGGCTTGCATTCTGCTGCTGATGTGAGCTGTCTCGTAACCTGAGGACTGTTTCTATTTACCATCTGTTTAGGGGCCGTCGGGGTGGATTTTTAAATGCCATCCGACGTCATTTGTTGTCCTCCAAGTTTTGAGCTACTGAACATCTTGTACTAGTTGTAGCAGCAGAAGTACTGCATCTTGTACATGTTGAGGCAATGTATAAGAATAACTATTCGTATCAAGTTCGTACATTCGTTTTTAGTAAAGCCTGAGAATTTGTCCTTTCGGTATCTGGGAAGAGACCGCTCTTTCTCTAGAGAATCTGCAGCACAAGATTTACTAAGTTTATCAGAGGTCTCTACACTAGGGCCTGCAATCCCACATGGGCTTGCTAGATTTATAATTCTCCTTTATTTATTTAATATTAGAAATATTCAGACAAGCCACAGTTAATTAAATGACAAGGTGATATGAGATCTTTGGTCACTGTCCTAACATTCTGCATAGTGTACAAATCAGACAAATGTCCCGTCCACCTACCGCCGACAGACAAACTATTATTGCGCCTCAAATCGCATACTCGTGTGCTTAAAGTTAGCGAAGTAACTCCTCGTGTCACTTTTTAAACCTGCTGAAAGGTGTTTTGCATACCAGTGTTCTGGACTTTTTTATCAACACTTTTGAATGCAAGGTCACGCATTGTAGATTTGCGCCCATAACAACAATGATGTTGACATCAGAAAACTTTAAAGTGCTCGCCTGTGTGTTTATCATGACTGTGCATAAAATCGCTAAGCATTGTACAGTTTGACTTGATAACCTGATTGACAGGAATGCTTTGGCTCTGACGTGGCCGTCTACTGGACGTCGCTTTTAAATCGGTGAGTGTTACCTGAAGCAGGCAGACACTTTGTTCTGAAAACGGACTTGCAATCGTACTGCCGTGAAACTTTAGACGGAATAGAAAACTGTTTTAAGTGGGTCTGGAAAAGAACTATCGTAAGGCAAACACTACAATTCTTTATAATGTGCCTAATTTGCATGTATATGCTTTGGAAAATACAGTATCTAGACACTACAGTCAAGCCTATTTTTTAAAACTCAAAACGTTTACAAATGAAACACTTAACTGAATAATTAAACAAAATATTATGTAGTATAAATAATTAAATAAAATAAGATAATGACCTATACGTAGGTTTCAATTAAGGGTTCTGCCAGACAGACAACACAAAAAATAAAAAAATTAAATAAATAAATAAATAAAACACACTGATCGATACTTGTAATAGCAGTATCAACCACTAATCCTCTTCACCATCATCACGGAGCCACAGATACTCTAATATCAAACCTAAAATGCGCAGAATTTACTAGACAGCACTGCAGCAAGTATAACGTAACAAATGCGAAGCATGAGTAAACACCAGGAAATGCACCGGTAAAAAAAAAAAAATAATAATAAGTAGCTTTCAGAAAATGAGAAGTTCATCCCTGTGTGCTTTGGGTACACTTAAAATAATGGGAGAAGCCTCATATATGTGAGTGAGTGCAAGGAAAAAAAAATAAAACTGATTTAACATAAGTAAATAATAGAGCAATGCCAGCGCATGCCGGCTACTGCGCCCCCATACCATGAGTCAGACAATCACTCATCATAAGACACACACACACTTTATTTTAAAAGCTTGGCAGAAAGCTGTGGAATAGATGTGTGCATTAGTACTGGGATCCCACAGAGGTGGGGTGGGGGGGATTGGTTTGGTCATGTGAGAGGCTTTTATATTCTTTTGAGGCATGAATATAAAGCTCAAGTTAAGGTTTCAGCAAAATCCCCTCACTTTAGCTACAACTCAAACTGATCAAAATGTCTTCACATGGTTAGTTTTAGGCATGGGGGAAAAGGTAGATATATTTTTCATCTTCTTCTCAATCTTTGCATAGGGAAACAAGTTAACAGCGGTAGGCATGCATTTTTTTGATTTCTGCAATACACTGCAGACATTACACACGGAACACGGTCTTTGTCCCCCATGCAGGGTTGCCAAGTTTATCAACATGACAGAAATGGAAAACCCTAAAATATGAATGCTTTCAAGAAAGTTCCACAAGGTGTCTGGTTCTGCTCTATATGCGTTTTCTTTCTCTCTCACCACCAATAAAAAAACATAACTTGTCATTATGAAGAAACCACACAACATTCTGTCCTAATGTTTTTTGAATAAAATACATAAATATACTTAACCAACTGCTAAAAAAAATCCAAAAAAACAATCCACCGCACTTGATTTTCGAATGTTTACAGGATTAATAATGTCAGCAGAAAGATTACTGGATCTTGAGTTGATCTTTTGAGAGCTGCTCTAAATATAAAGCATGAGAGTAAGGTCATGTATGTAAGAGAGAGAGAGAGAGCTCTTGCCTCAGGAGAGGTGATCTGAACTTGAGTGAAGTGCATGTTTGACTGGGAATGCTGTTTGTATCCTGATCGCTGGTGGATTTGGAGGTCACACCACCTCTCGCTCTGCTTCACCTACATTGACGTAGTCTGGCATTTAAATAGCAAGTAAGTACACATGGGGAGAGATTTAATACACCGAGCTCTAGCTATGTGAGCAGTCCAAGCAAGAATTCAGTGTCTTTACAGCCTTGCACTATGTGATATTAGTTCACTTCTACATGGTATCTACAAGCACAAGAATCTAAGTAATGGTTACAATGGCTTTTAAGGTTGAAGTGCAAATGTAAATTTTTGTAAAAAAAAAAAAAAGAGAAAGAACTTTAGCCTTGTAAAATAATTATTAAGAGGCAGTATGAAGTGTTCTTCAAGCCAGAGATGATGGCACTCAGACATTTTCTGCTTTGAAAAGCCTGCGCAGTTCTTCAAAATAAAGTCATACTAGCATGAACAGAACTTTTAATTAAAAAAAAATAACTTTATTCAATGAATTAATTCAACACTTTTTAATGCTCTGCCCAAATTTGCCGCAATAGAATACAAATATTTTTCACTTTCGACTGGAATCAGCAAAAAGAAAAGAAAAAATGAACACAAAATAAGACTCAGAAATATACAGCTCGTAATGCTGATTAATAACAGCTCATAATGTTGATTAATAACAGCAGTACATCTCACATTCATCACGTCACATCTGCCTAAATATAATCCTACTCTATTCTAGTAGTAGTAGGCCTATGTTTATTTTATTTTTTTTTTATAATTTTTCAGTAATTCCAGCTTCAGTGGCATGCTGTTAAACAAATCATTAACAAAGACCGCCGAAAAACTCAAAGCCCAAAGAAAGAAAAAAGAAAAAACTCATTGGCGGCTCTTCGCATGCAGGAGTTCTGAACAGATTAATGTCTACTAAAACCATGAGAAGACTTTCTGCATGTAGTCAGACATGAGGACCGTGTCGCTGGCAGCAGTGCGTTTTATTTTCCAGATGCAATAACTTAGTGTGTGATACTGATCCAAGCAAAATTCTCCTCCGTGTAATATTCTTTTTTTTTTTTACCTACAGTGAAATAATATGTATAATAAGTATACAGTTTCCACTATGGTTCACAGCATTACCAGCGTTGTTCATGTCCTGCTCTGTTTTTGTAATACGTACTGCCTATAAGCGAAATGAGACACCGGGGTCAAAATCTTGTGTACGTAGGCAATAAAGCATGATTCGGATTCAACAAATCTCAGAGCGCAGTTTAGCTGTTTGCTTTAGCATTGTTATATGTGCCATTTTTTGCCAGCTTGCTTTTATTTTCTTTATATGTTTCAGGATTTGAACATTTACTAAGTACATTTTTAAACCTGTAAAACTGATGGTATGTTGCATGGTATGTACACACTCCACTTCCCTAACCACTACTGGGGGAAAAAAAACAACCTTAGATTTGTTTGTTATAATAATAATAATAATAATAATAATAATAATAATAATAATAATAATAATAATTATTATTATTATTATTATTATTATTACTATTATTATTGTTATTATTATTATTAATAATATTAATAATAATAATAACAATAATCATAATAATTATTATTATTATTATTATTATTATTATTATTGCTGTCATCATGGTTATAATAATAACAACAGAGATATCTGTTTTTGTTATACAATTGAATAGATTTATTCAGTCAACAGATTTTTTGTTCAAATTACATATCTAGATTTTATTTATTTAGAATTTACTGACAAACATGACGGTAAAAAAAAAAAAAAGTTATTATCAGTCATGAAAAATCTTTCTGTACCACAAAAGTAGGCACTGTTTCTCCACCAGAATAAAAAAAAAGAAAAGCAGACACTCTGTCGTGACATTGCTGGGAACAAGAATGACTTAAGTGTGTGGCTTGTTGCTGTATCTTGTATGGTGCATGGTTCAGTGAATTACAAATGACAGCTTAGGACACAATTTCCTTTTATTCCTTCAACAGCTCCTTCAAAAAGATTTCCAACTTTTGTTATCATGGCTGCCGGAGTTGGACAGTTGTAGAAACCCTACATCTAACAAAACATGTCACCTCACCTTGCCGCATGTGAAAGCAAGCGCCATCATTTTGCGCTTTAAGGTCAGCGTGTCATATTTGTGTCAAATCCTGCACTTTTTGAAATTATTGTTCAGGAGACCTACAAGTTCTAGTTCAATGTTTACGTTTCAGCAAGTACACACACACCGTTTTGCAGCAAACAACCTTTCTGAGCTTTTCGGAGACTCAGGGTGGTGCCTGGCTTCTGTTACGGTAGAATGAGATATCTTGTCCGTTTTGTTCCTTTAAACTATACAGATGCATCGGATCTGCTACTATTGTATGTAACTCTGATACCGTGCTCAATTAGTCCTACTCAAAAACCTTTCAATACCAACCGCTCGTATAATTTTACGTAAGAGTAGCCTGTCAGTTCAGTTTGGCGAGAACTGAGCGCTGAGACTTCTTGCTCAAAGTGCAATTTCACGCACCTTGAGCTCACTTTTAATGACATTTTAAATACTTTTCTACATGCTCAGGTTGGCCAACCTCACAGACTCTTATTAAAGATACTGCTTAAAAAATTAGAACATTTTTCAGCATAAAACTCACTGCTAGGAGCATATAGCAGCAAAGCTATATAAAATGACACTAAGAATTTATTGAAATATCAGTGTTGGTTTTGCTGAATATCATGAAAAAACACGTTCCTGTCTGGTTGATGCATCTCTGCTTATGTAAGAATAATAAGTCTTGATGTTCATTAATGTGAACATGATACAGGAAGCATAGAGAGAAGTAAGTGCTGTGTATTTATTTAAAATAGTTTAGATTGACACATCCTGCAGCTGACTGGGAAGATGAATGTACAAGTGTTTAGATAAATGTGTAAATTAATTAATTACCCACTCAGGTAAACATTCATTATCAGCTGACCTTCCTGCTATCCTGCCCAAATGATCATGTTCAGGATGTGTTTACACATAATGCACATCCCTATATGATTTCTAAGTAACCAATTTGTTTCCGTCTTATACAAGTTCGTTTGTTTGTCTATTTATCTGTTATACACCCTGTCTGTTCTTTTCACACTGCCTGACATTTCTGTGCTTTATCTACATGTGTAACAGCCTGTGGAAACTCTTCACATGGTTACATTTTTGACATATCCTACTTTACATAGTCCTCAAACTTTTCTTGAACTCTCCCAAAAGTATAAATACAAAAAAAAAAAAAAAACACACCCTCATGCTGGCTCATGAATCAGGAACTAAGAGTACCAGTGAGAAAATCTGATATTTATAGATTATTAGTTTGAGAAATAAGTACAGCAAGCCACTCGTATGTTAAAAAGACAAAGAAAACGAATCGTTCGATAATAATGAAAGACAGATGACCTGGCTGTGCATAGCTATTAGCCGTAAACAAATGCCTCGGGCGATGTAAGCTGTAGTGCACACTCATTAGAGTCGAAATAACTTCCGTTAACCTCGCTGTTCATTTCAGTGTACTGCATTTCATAAGTGGGGATCACTACATAACTAAGCTCAGTCACTTTATGGGTGATTTATACACATGCTTGTACAGTACAAAGAAAATCAAAGGAAAATCTTGGTTTGGATTACTTTTACACATAACCTGACTAATAGTGGAATAAATGAGGTGCAGCAATGAGGGAATGATTGCTGATTAATGCCCTGATTTGGCGTTTTTTTTTTTAAAAAAACGTCATCTGTACATCTGTGTTTACATGATGCTATGCTGCAGAAGCATCGCAGACATTCTGACAGCTGCTATATACTGAACTGATACAGTTTCACAGTTTTATGTTGTACAACTATTTAAAAATACTTAAATTGTTGGGGGGGGGGGATAAATCACCCTTAGCTTGCACATCTTTAAGCAGACTGACTGTTTTTACCGCTCCGTTGTTAAACTGGCTCTTAAACACGCTCTTTGCAGGCACCCTAACAGCCAAATCAAGGTTTATATAAAGTAGGCTAAATAAAACATATCCATGCTGTTTTCCATAAAATATATTTGTGTTCTTAAAGCAGACAAGACAAACTATATTACTGACCAAAAAAAAAGAGCCTTTCCTTTCATCCCCGTCGACCGTGACTTTATTTTTCCCCCCAGTCAGTCTCACCTACAGAAAGCACAGTATAATTACAATGATTAAGTATTATTAGTCTAATTAGAGATTCATTTATAGGGTTAATGAGCAGATTATGTGTGATTTTATTTATTTAACTGTTCCTAAGTCCATATGCGGTAACCTTCCACCATCCCCTGGAATAAAGAAGAACCCTATAATAATGTAATTTAAAGATTCATACCTCAAATTAAACCCATATATAGATAAAAAAAAAAAAAATAAATGCATGCAAAGTGCTTGATTATTCACGCTTCAGGTCCCTGTGCCACAGTTGCATTTTAAAACTAATCTGAAAAGTCACCAGAGGTTCTGGCTCCATGCAAACGCTTTCTGCAGTTTGTCCTTCTTAATTAAGTGCAGGCTTTAAATCACACTGTTGACATGTGATATTTGTGCGAGGGGTTGCGAAGGCTCGGAGCTCTGGTGTTTCCCCCCTGAGCTCTGCGGCAGAGCTGTCATCTACCAGAAGCCCTTCTGATTGCTTATGAGGTTTGGGAAATGCCCCGAGAATGTATGATTAGCAGCCCGATGCCTCTGAGAAGCTGCTTAGCATTAGCATCCCTGAACGCTGGGAACTAACGGACCACAAACAAAACTGCTGAAGGATGCAAAAGGTCACAAATAGTGTGCAGCACAAATAGTACAGCAGGGTGGCTTCCCAGAAGGCTTATTGCTGTAGGTCTTTACTGGCTGCTGACCTACAGTCTGCCTGGAGAGGATTAATCTATCCCTGGACTATATTTCCGGTCGATCGGCATCATGGAGATAGCATCTTAATCTACGTAAACAACTAGCAAGAACATTATTACTCAGAGAAGAGTGAACACTTCTGTCTCTATAGTTCAAATGCTTTTACTGATCGATTTAAAGAAAGAGTTACAAAAAAAAATAAAAATGAAATGTTTCTTGTGTTAAATCCAAAAAAAGAAAACAAAAGAACGGATTTTAGTGCACACAAACACACACGTAAAACACTTCCTGTGAATCATTAATCACTCTTCCCTGACGCCACTGACTTTTGAAAATTTCTGTCGGGGCACCAGCTGTGTACAAAAGTAAAATCTCCAAAGGTGCTGTCTGGGCCTGGAGGGCAAAGGAGGTAGATGGTCGTCAGAATACCAAGCACACCGAGATGGCGCTGACTGAGGAAATCATCCACAGCTCAGTGCCCTCTGCTCCCAAGACACGCTCTCTGCAAAGGGAACTAAAAATAAACATATTCCCTCTGGTCTGCGCTGGCCAGCTTCCTGTCAAAAACAAGACCCATCTCTCCTTACCTTTTGTTGTGTGTGTGTGTGTGTGTGTGTGTTTGGGTGCAACTAAAGCAGCAAAAACAATAAAACAATGGAATAAATCAGATAAATCATCAATGTGTGAAGTTGAGACTACCACATGGGAAATCTGTCATATTGCCTAAAAAAGGATTACGCAAACACGCTGTAGACCACAGGTTCGCCACTTTGGGGTCACCTGAGATTCTGTGAGGTTGCAGGGGATTTTTACTGTTAGTACTTAAGATTATCAGAATTTAATTCGTCCAGTGCACATTTTACACCACACCACTGCTGCGCTGTGTCCAACGTGCTGTAATTTTTTAAGTGGCATTTACCCAGACACCAGCGGCACACATGGGGGCTGTTTAAAATACAATTTTGGGGTTTTTTTTTAAAAAAGTGTATTTTTGGTTGTGGTTTTTATCTAGCTACACTACAGGATATGATATTTTTATGTGTGCCCAAAATCTAAACAGAACATGGAGTGCACACTCATTTAAACCGCCACCAATCTCAGATAACAATAGATTAATCAGAAGATATTCGGCGGTAATG
Source organism: Hemibagrus wyckioides (assembly GCF_019097595.1). NCBI lineage: Eukaryota > Metazoa > Chordata > Actinopteri > Siluriformes > Bagridae > Hemibagrus > Hemibagrus wyckioides. The sequence continues at coordinate 28,417,001 of NC_080712.1, read as the reverse complement.
CATGTTTATTATATTTATCGATACTTGCAAGATATATTTCCTGCAGAAGTGCCTCTTCCAAACGTCCATGAGGCGGACACATCTTGGTATGTTTTGGGTTGATTAGTGTTGTGTGGGTTAGCAGAGGATTTGGATCAGATCTAGCTCTATGCTCCGGACTTGTGGTTCTGCACGGAGGACTATCTCTGTGTGCTAGCACTTATTTATGGGAAGCAGGGTTTAGTGACCTTGTGTGCAACAAATCAAAGTCAATATTGGATATAACAGCTGGGATGATGTACGTTTTTCGCCTAGTCTCCAGACTCGGCTAAGCTGCAGTGCAGCACACCAGACAAGCACATGCCACTCATTAGATACAGTGAGTGCAGATCTCATTCAGTCATGTACACAGGGATTCATATAGGCATCATTCACTGGGTAAACATAATGAAGGCATGTGCTGTCTTTCCCTTTTTGATGTGTAACAATTAAACATATTCTTATATAGTGATTTTAGATAAAATAAGTGTTGAGCAGTCTATAGAACGTGTGCTCTAACATTAATTAAGTAGATACTTGTTACTAATTCCCACTAATTATTTTTGGAGGTGGGGGATGAGTGGTCATGTACATTTTGAGCCATTAAAGCTTTCCTCATTTGAACTGCTAAAACACATGAAGAGCACCAACCTGAATCACTCTGGTTTATTATATTCAAAAGCTGAATCACAATTGTCGCACTGCTGAAATTAGAGCTCAATTGAGACCGCAATTACATTTCTAAAATACCACAGACCCCTGTGAAATTCCCTTTATTTGGTAGAACTCCATACTAGTCAATTGTACCTGTGACACAATGACGCAACTCTTTCCTGCTCAGCTGTTATTTCTCTCAATCCCTCCAGATTTTATTCCTTCTGCATGAGCTAACAAATGTATTTATTTATTTCTTTATTTATTTGTTAAACATCATCATCATCATCAGCCACCGTGTGTGGGTGCCAGCAAGCGCAATTTAGAAGTGGCGTAGCCCAATCGGTGCGCGACATTAAAGGTTTTGTTGAAATTTCAATCTCTGTTTCAGTGAAGCAACAAATCAACATAGTATCTAATGCGGCAGAGTTTATTATCTACCACCATTAATTGTATCTCACTGTGGCACATTAGGGAAAACGTAGCCTCATCCACGTGAGGCGATAAGAATAACAATGGCATTTATTTTCCTGCGGTACTCCCATAACGTATGGTCAATGTTCAAGAACAAATTAGCACAATAGTTCTTTTAATTCTGTTCATCAAGCCATGCTGAAGATAATTTCCACCTTCACTGCTCGCGGAATGAAGAACGCACTTGATTGAAAAAGGATGTGCTCAAAGAAAGATGATTTTTAACACACACACACACACACACACAAATGGTGTAAATGGACTAGTGGAGCTAATCCACCCTGTCTTTCAAAGATAAAAGCAGGTTCCATTTCTGCCATCATTTTATTTATGATTTATATGTTAAGGCAGATTAGTTTGCACAATCAAGCACAACAGCACCACCAATGGTCAAAAGCAATAACAGCACAGTATGAAGAAGAGATTTTGAGCTTATATTTTTCAGTCCATGTCAGTGACACATCTGTAAGACGTGATCAGCAGTGATTTGAGGTTTTATCCTCACAGCTAATATCATAACCAACCATTACCGCTTCCTGATATACACATTGCTATTACATTAACATTCTGTTGACCGCTTATACTCTTACTCTGCCTCTCAGGGTGAAGCTTTCCAATAAGTTTACCTGAGATAAAATGGGACTTTGGTTTAGGTTTACCACAGCACCTTCATGCACTGGCCACCACACCAGGCAATAATCAACTAAGCTCCCACAGTGGCCAGCCATCCTTTCTTTCCAAATGCCAAGCATGTTCCTAACTTTGGGGATTTATACAATTTTAGAAGGGGATAAAAAATAAAAGAAAAAGGATCAATGAATCGATTGCTCTGGGGCTTAGGGAATACATGTGTAGAAAGCAGACCACATTTAAAAGCAAGTCCATCCAAGGAAGTGTCAGCAAACCAGTTGGTGCCATGAGGCAGAAAACAAATATGTAACTGGAGATAAGCTCTAATTATTGGCACACAATGATTCCTGATATATTGTGCTAAATGTAGAATACCAAGGGGCCAAGCAAGAGCATTCGCTGTTCTCAGGAGGAGTGGGGCAGTTGTGAAGTCTAAACGAGGCCCATATTTTATATTTATACGTTTCTAAACAAAAGAGAAAGGCTTCAGTAAGTGCAGAGTGGCAGAGTTTGTGTAGTTTTGGCTCTGTACTCTGGCACATTGGACTTGTCCAGACTACAAAGTGAAAGTGCAACTTTAATCACTGAAAATGTACTTCTATATAACTGCAAAGTGCATTTAAATCACAAGCCTTTATATAAACAGCACCCTTGTTTTATGGGATAATAACTAATCTGGACAGTTCATTGGCTTCTTACTAGTTTCTTGACTAGCCACATGCTTTAGTGTCACTATTTAATGCAAAGGAGAGCTACAAGAATATTAACGGTCGAGTCTACACCACTATCTGGTAGCACAGATGTGTTATGCACTAGCAAAATGGTAAGAGCACCTCCAAATGCAAATCGCTGGTAAGGCTTTGTTAAGAAAACATCATGGTATATATAAAGCTTATGGCTCTGGAACAAAAGATATGGATATATATATATATGAAGCTGCACCAGAATAATGGACAGAAAGTGTAGTGGACAAAAAAAAACCCTGCTGATTTAATTCATACCTATGTCATGAAAAACAAGGTGAGAAACATGTTTGGCTGCTAGGAGAATGAGAAGTCAAGAAGCAATCTGAACATGCACAAAGACACAGTAACACTTTAGTTACATGTGGTTCACCATAAAAAAATATATATATTTATGTTATAATGCATTAAGAATGATTAATACATAATTAGTGCATCTGGAAATTTGTAGAAAGCTACTGTATAACAGTTGACCATCACAAAAGAGTTTAGAATATGAATAGTTATTAATAGCAGAAAAAGGTAAACAGCAAGGATTAGAAACATTACGGGGAATGAAAAGCAAACACGAATAAAATTGTTCACCGAATGCAATCAAAAATGCAAACAGAATCAAAGCGTTGTTTTAAAAGCTGCTTAAGGAGAGAATAATGTGATTTTCGCATTTCATTGTGATTTCAAGACAGTATAGCTCCTAAATGTTTTCCTGATAGGCCTAACTTCCTGCCCATGCCTGTGTACTGGAAGATAGACCGATCAGGCATAGCATTATGACCACCTGCCTAATATTGTGTTGGTCTCCCTTTTGCTGCCAGAACAGCTCTGACCCGTCATGCACTGTGTATTCTGACACCTTTCTATCAGAACCAGCATTAACATCTTCAGCAATTTCAGTTTGTTGGATCGGATCACACGGGCCAATCAATAAGCCTTGGCCGCCCATTCACCACTGTTGGACCACTTTTGATAGATACTGACCACTGCAGACCGGGAACACCCCACAAGAGCTGCAGTTTTGGAGATGCTCTGATCCAGTTGTCCCACAATTTGGCCCTTTGTCAAACTCGTTCAAATCCTTACGCTTGCCCATTTTTCCTGCTTCTAACACATCAACTCTGAGAAGAAAATGTTGACTTGCTGCCTAATATATCCCACCCACTAACAGGTGCCATGATGAGGAGATGATCAGTGTTATTCACTTCACCTGTCAGTGCTCATGTATGTTGCTTTAGCTGGGTTTTTGAAGTAGAGGTCATGGCTAGAAAATTAGCACAGATAGTATTTTGTGCTCTATGATTCTCTCAAGCAAGAAATCATACTGTAAAATAGACTGCTGCTTTAAAAAAAGAAAAAGAAAATATATATATATACACACACGATTGTATTTATAACCTTGGCTTCCACATGGAAAGGATGTTATTACCTGCTTTTTTGTTACGTGCCAACTGTGTAGCAGAAAAACATAAAAATACTGTTACCATTCAAAACTAACTAGAATGAAAAATAAATTGTTTCTAATCCCCGTTAAATACCAGCACATTGTTAACTCACTCTATTATACACTATTATGATTTAGAGAGTTAACAGATTGATAGACAGAATAGTAAAGCTCATTTACATGTTAATGGTGTTTTTCCAAACATAATGCAGTTTAAGCTACTGTAAGTAACTAACAATTTGAAGGCACCACAAACAAGACGTTCTATAATGGCTGACAATTTCATCCATGGCAAGGTCTTCGACTTATGTATTACACCCACTGGTGAAAAATTTCTATTGTGTTTATATTATATAATAAACTGGCTAAACCTACATTATTATTTTAATGAAAAACTTTCAGGGTGGCCTTCATTCCAACCACAACCTGTATTACATAAATCTATCTTTAATACTGCAATTTATGATATTCATTAGTAGAATGAGTTAATAAAATGTTAACTATAACCGCCAACTGTGTTACATACTCGCGTTTAGCCATTAATAATGGTTAAAGTATATGCTTCATTATGTCCTGATGTGCTCATGATTACTGCATGTATTAATTCATCATCATAAAAGCATACGTGGACTTTATAGTAAAGTTAGGATACCATCTTAAGTGACAAAATGTCTTTAAAATGAAATGCACTACTGGACAGCCCTTCACCTGGCAGCAAGAAAATGACTCAAAAAAACAAGCTTTAGGGGTTTTTTTTCCAAAGAAACAAAAAAAGTGCAGTTCTCTTGAGTGGGCCATCAGTCACCTCACCTGAACTCCACTGAGCCTGTATTTCACTTAGAGCAGGATGGAAAGGGCCGAATTAGAGGCCTGTAAAAGCGACATGCAGGATAAAAAGTAACATCCCAGCTTTATGCTATTATGTATTGCGAATGAATTGCAACAGAACGATAAACATGATTTCAATTCCGGTGTTATTTTTATTGTTCGACTCCACTGTTTACCTGTGGGATATACAGTATACCGGGAAAATATTTGCCCGCAGTTCACACTAACCTCTCTGGCGCCTCATTTACTTTGTCATTCGTCTCGGTATAGGTTTTCAAAGGTGAAAATGAATAATTCCCATACAAATTATCGCGCCGTAAATGAGAATAATCTGTGATTAGTGAACTCGCATCTTATGGATAGTTGCTTGTACTCTGTTTGCTAATTATGTCGTAGTCCAAAAGTAAATACTGCTGCATAATGTATTTTGATTGCACATCTAAATGATTCCCGGTTGCGAGACAATCATCAGCGTGCTTAAGGAGTGTTGAAACCCAGATACAGGGATATAGATTAGGTGTTTTGTAAATTAGAAAATAAATTTCTGTGCAAGAGAAGCTAAAGCAATGCTGCTCTCTGTGTAAAGGAGAGTTTGTCGTTGGACTGCAGAACTCAACCTGCTCAGCATACTTTAGTGACGAGGGTGGCCAGGTTCTGCAATTAAAGGGAAGTTAATGCGTTTCACACATGGGGCTACTGAGTTTAAGGGCGCTGGCGCTGAACTCAGGACAACCAGCAGGCCTGCATACTAATGTAATATACAACAATGTATGCTTATTAATGCATTCTCTAGAGATGTGAACAAATAGTTTTTTTAAATCTCGCTTGTACAGCTATTATTTCTGTCTGGTTGGTTATATTTCCCAAATAGAAACATACTAGTAGCCTAATTTTAACCACCATGACCGTGAACATGTAGTTATTAGGGATCAATGATTGAACAGTGTAAAGGTTTTGCACAGCAGCGCACATTCATGTTAATGTCCGTGGTTTTGTTTGTCAAGCACCATATCTGACTCACATGGAAGCAAAAACCACCAGCTCATGCAAGTTGGGATCCGGTATTGTTAGATAGAAACACATTTTCCCATAAGAAATGTTGTTGTTGTTGTTGTTGAACTTTCGGCTGCTCCCTACGTGTGAGGGGTCACCACAGCGGACCAACTGGTACAGGTTTTACGCTTGATGCCTTTCCTGATGCAACCGTCCAGCACTGCATCCAGCGGCTGAGGTTTGGGTACTGGCTGGAAATCGAACCCTGGCCTTCCGCATGGTAGGTGAGAAACCTACCACTCAGCCACCAGCGCCCTCCCTTTAGAAATAATGTAAATGCAGATAATCCGTTCCAGCCACCCAAAAATAGGATCAATATGAAGCGTATGTAAACTGTATGGCTGCTTACAAAGAACTGACCCAAGCCAAGCATTCCATGTCAAGATTCCTCACAGGAAGTCATGCCACCAAGCTTGGGCTAAAAATAGAACAGACCACCCACATCAACAATCTGTCAACAAAAATACGCCTAGCTTCACCTAGCATTTGAATGTAGGCCGAAAGGCAACGTTGGTATCATGGGTTAAATCTTTCGAAACAGCTTTCGCTGACTGGAAAAAAAACTCGTAAACTCGCTTCGCTTGGCTTTCCAATGACGCAAACAAGTTTTGAACAGCTCCCGGATGTACGCGAAACTTCGGTTCGGTTCTGAGGCATGCAGAGATTGTGCCAGCTCCAGTGGCATCCAGAGATGGACCAGCTCCAGCCAGATTCCGCTTTGTGAGGACTGGGGTATTCAAAGCAACGCTGCCAACCCTATGTGGACGACAACAACCTCCTTATTAATTTACACCACATTCTACACATGCTGTATCTGCATCACACAACTGACTATACATAAATGCAGAAAGGACATTGTTCATATCACACTCTCCTGTGTCACCCAAATGAGGATGGGTTCCCTTTTGAGTCTGGTTCCTCTCAAGGTTTCTTCCTCATACCATCTAAGGGAGTTTTTCCTTGCCTCAGTCGCCTCAGGCTTGCTCACTTGGGATAACATCTAGGACTGTTTGTATGTTTGTTGTTTCTTATGTTGTTTGTTATGTAAAGCTGCTTTGAGACAACACTCTTTTGTTAAAAGCGCTATACAAATAAAATTGAATTGAATTGAATTATGTCGAAAATGCTTCGTATGCCGATGCAAATTGATGCAAAAAAGGCAAAAATTCCTAAGGCAGGTCGTTCGTATGCCGAGGTTCCACTGTATTTGTTCATTCTAAATAACAGCTTCATATTTGGTTGCACCCAAAACAAAGGCACAAGCACAGGAGTCGACTCTGATTCACTCGATTGTGTGTATGGCTTCTAACATCCTTCAAGAGCGGCAACCTTCTGCAAAAGCCTCAAGTACCTCACTTTCAGGAAGCATCAAAGCCCAACTGGGACAAGACATGCAGTATTAAAATTGCACGGCCATTTAGATGACAGCTGAGTAACCATTTCAGGAATTCTCATTTAAACTTCAAGTAATTTGAGGCTCATGTCACAGAACTCCTCTAACGTGAACAGACTTTGAAGAATTCAAAACTATCAGTAAAGTGTCATTGAGAGCGAAGACGACGAGTTGCGGAGACGTGAACAGAGACAGGCAATCACCGAAGAACGGGCTTCCAAAAAAAAAAAAAAAAAAAGTTTCTTCATGGGGTTTTCAAGTTGTTCCATGAAAATCCTGATTAACAGTAGAGCCAGACCCTTTTTTGGCCTTAATTTAAAATTCATGTCGTGTCTTATTGGTGTACAACATACTAATTCCTTATTAATACCATCTTAACAGCTCTAGAGTTGGTATCATCAAGGCATTGTTGGATCGCTGCTTGCAATCTTTATTTATTTATTTATTTTTTATGCCATATAACAAAGCAGCAGATATGGCTCACAGACTCCTAAATGAAAACGCTAATCCGACCATCTGTAGTGCTGCAGTCTTGGAGACTAATGATTTTCAAAATAAATTACCGAGATCAACGACCTGAAAGCTGCCTAAAGCAAAGAAAACACGATAGGTTTAGAAATTCGGAGAACGACAAAGTGGAAAACGATGGTATCATTACTCTGATGGGGACATGCTGTTCTTTTTCTTTTTTTTTTCTTTTATAGTCTCCGAGCGTGATCATTTCATGCCTCTGTAACATGCTTCAGAATAATATGACTAGACTATCCAGAGGCTCTGTTCCAAGGCCTCGGCTCTCGGAAAGAGGTTGTTGTTTTTTTTTTTTTGTTAACTGTTGAACGTGCAACCTCCTCCAGTCTCACGATGCTGAGCCATACGCTTTCATACGGTTCCCAGTTGCAACACGCCGTCATGCACAAGTAAGAGAGACCATAAGGGTCACTTCTGAGAAAGCTCCCTAAAGGAGCAAAAAAAAAGCAATTTCTAGTCTCAAAGGGATACTTTCTTATTTTATTATTTTTTAAAACTTGACTTCTCTCCCTTTTGTTCCCTTTCCTTGTTTCGAAAATTACACATAATTAGCCAGCCTTACCAGAGTTGATATTCAACTCATGTGTTATTAGACTTTGCATGCAGACATCAGTATGTCTATTAGAAAAATATAAAAAATAAAAAATCCCCCCCAAAAAAACTAGACAAGCTAGAAATAACACAAGTCGATAGCCTTCATTTGGACCTAGAGGCAGGGAAAAACGATCGTAAACACGATGTATGGCGGACAAGCGCTGAGAGGACGTCTAATGCCGTACATTAATTTTTGTTTAAAAGTCAATAATTCAATAATGTTTTATGTAAATGTGCATCACAACATATGCAAAAGTTGCTCATATGGGCGTTTATGAATTCTTGTTTATTTTAATGCTTGTTTATGTCAATGCATATGCACCAGCCAGAGGTTATTTCGCTCTCTTTATGGTACAAATGACTTGGATTATATAAATGACTCATAACAAAGTAATGCACGCATTATAAATGTTTTATGAAGGTCATAAGTATTTACCATAAACGAAAATGCTACCTACTCACATTTGCACTTGGTAGACTCGTAAAAGATAATAATTCTCAATAATGGCACATTAGCAAGCGTATCTGTCATCAGTGGACACAAACGCAGACCTGCATTAATAAAGTAAGAAAGCTATAGGAGAGTTCTATATGCCCTTTCTCACCCAAAACAAGCAAACAAACAAAAATAAAAGCCACTGAGCCAATCATGTGGCAGGAGAGAAATGCATAAAATCATGCATCAAACATCAGAATGGGATCTCAGTAGCAACAAATGCACTGGTCTGTCCTGGGAACATCGGTTCTGTGGTCGTTTGAGAGAGATCAGTCGGAGCAGAAACTGGTCTGAGGTGTCAACAACTCAAAGATCGACTCCTTACAACAGTGGTGGTCAGAAAAGTCTCTCAAAATGCAGGACACAATGTATGAAACCTTGACAAGCATGCGATAGTAAAATTCTGATGTTTGATGCTTGATGTTTGATGCTTCTCTACCTCAATCTGCGTTATTTAATGCCACGTGATTGTCACACAGTGGTGTACTTGTTCCTACAGAGTGGCTAGTGATTGTATGTTTTCCAGCAATATTGTATTCCACACACTCATTTTCATGTGTCAGAGACACTCAAGGCATCAGGAACACACCTGGCAGGAAGGAACACACAAAGGACCTCCTAGAAGTACACCCAGAAGACAGTGAGGGGCAAGTCTTAGTGTGTGTGTGTGTGTGTGTGTGTCTGAGTGACAGAGAGAAAAAGAGAGGGGGTATTTCAGTGTAAGCTAAAAGCAAAGAGACTTAGTGGGGAAAAGGGCACTACTCAGTATGGCAGATTAGATTTTAATGGATTGCAGGTAGGACATTATGTCCTTATGAGTTTGTCCTTGAATGCCACATTATTGACTGAGAGGATATTGGGTCTGCCTGTTTATCTTAATATCACTTTTTCCCTTTATATTTGGCACGAATGAACTCATTTATTTATTGTCGATGAAATATTTGTGTAAATATGCAGCTTAAAAATGAGGTGAAAATGAGAAATATTACGATATGTTACGATAAAACAGGATCAGGTATGAACAGCTTGATTCCAGTTTTATGAATGCTGGATGAGTTATAAAGCACTTACATACAAAACTTGTAACATTTGAGGATTTAAGTAGCATGACTTTACATAAGAGAAAGCCTTCGTTTGCCAATTCTCTTCAGAATGCGTTTCAGTGATTCAGCATTGAGGCACAGAATTTGAACACTTTATTCAAGTTAGACATCTATGGTCACAGGGGGCACTATTTGCAACGGGTGCTTGATCCTCGTACATCGCCACTTGCAGCTGTATTAATCAACGTCATTATGTTCAAATGTGCATGTTCCCCGGTGTCCATGTGAGTTTCCTTCTATCTCCCAAAACCATGCAGGATCCGATGGGAGCGTTTCCTGGGATAGTCTCGCAAATTAGACGTTCATTCATGTTAACGGATGCGGTCTTGAGCTTTATATCTGAGATCTAATATCAAAATGTCATGCTCACGAGAGTCTTTTTGCTCACCTGTTTCATCAAGATATGTTTTAAACCCTTTCTTTAAAAACAATTATAATATTAAAAGGGAGGACAGCGTGGCTACTATTCACATCTGTGTTTGTATCCATTATTAAGACATTCTGAAGAATGTTTTTTAGTGGGATACATCCTTACTTCAAATAAACTATAACTACAATTCTAATCCCAGAAGTATAAGTGTGCTGGTTAGAGACTTTTGATGAATGCATGTCGGCTATCGAGATATCTCAGTACATCAGTGTGCTCCTTTAAATGGATTCAGCAATATTATCTGTGTTGGGGGTCAAACCTGCACGTCGATGCCATAAAATAAATAAATAAATAAATGAATAAATAATCGCAGTCCATGCCAAGATAATCAATGTGACAAAGGCACGTGGTTGAGAGATGCAATGAGATGTTATAACTCAATCATGACTTCCCTTTCACACCCCTCCAGTGGACATTTCCTTCTGTAAATTAAACCCAGCTAGCATGCAGCTTGAGTTCAGCAACAAGAGATCACGTTTTTTCCATGCATCATGTCACTGTTAAGAAAAAAAAGAGATGAATTCATGACACCGTGGAGGGCAAATAGAGGCCATGTATTATTATTTTTTGACTAAAAATCCTATGGACAGCTTGTTTTAGCCAGGGAAATCTCCATCACCGTATTATTGACACTAGCCTGGTTATATTGCATAGAGAAAATGACAGCATCACAGCTGATGCATATTACATGACACATCCTCCAACATTGGTCAAACAAGATGTGGCAATGTTTGCATTTCCTGTCAAATCAAGTCACTCGGCTCTAAAGTATTTTTCGAAGAAAAAAAAACATGGGGGGGTTTGTATAAGCTTTCACCTCAAACTCCTGCAATTACAGATGAAAGTAATTCAGAGGGAAAAGTGCCTAAGTGCCTCGCTGGAACATGTGGAGTAAACTCCCTTAAAATATAACAAGAATTTTGATACATGGGATCCTTAATCTCCTAGTGGATGCACATGTCATATTGAATTCTTAATCTCCATGAAATTTTTTTAGATGTGACACTATGGCAAGGAGCAACGGCGAGGCTGAAAGAATGCTGCCAGATTTGCTAGATTTCCATAAGTCTGCTCAGCCCGCAAAGGTTGTCCATGTTTTGCTCCTATACATATACATATATACCCCCCTCCCATCTCTAACAAGAAAAAGTGTTTACTCACAGACATTCTATTCACGGTAACTGATAAAGGAAAGCACCAATAATTACCAAATAGAAAACGAGGGAATATTGATGGGTGTTTGAGGAATATTTTGTTTCTTCTGAGTGATTATGAAGATGTGCAGCTGTGACTGTAACGATGACTAATATCGCATTTTCGAATAGTCTGTGCTCGTGAAGTGCCACAGCACTGATTCAACACTTCTTAAAGGAAAACACAATCCCTGAAATACTTTTATATTGAAATATCTGCCATGTGCTTAGGGAGTCTGGTGCAGGTCTGTTGTAATTTCTGTAAGAGAAGTTAGTGGATGTTTTGCTGCACTCATGTCGCACATCCCTAGCACGATTACGGTATCAAAACAACCACCAACATGATAACAAATGGATAATAATGGAAAATCTTGATGTATGCTCTCGTAAAATAAAAAGCGCTCGTCTTCTCACTTTCTATTTTCTAGTCACATTTGTCACAGTTTCATATTAATGAGAAAATTTTGTGATCCAGTTGCACTGAATGATGGCAATGACTCGACAGGCATGATTGTGTTCATGGCGTTTGGAGGCTGATTAGTGCAGTGTGAAAAGATGAAGATGTGACAGAGCCTAAATGACTAAAGCAAAGCCAGAGATAAATGCCACTGATGCCATTAACAGCTATTAGTCAAACTGTATTGTGGGTAATATAGTAAAAGCATTAACTACAGTATTTAAAAAAAAAAAAAAAAAGGCCAATGACTTGATGGGGGAAAAAGAGGTTTAAATGTAAAGTGTTCATTTAATTTAGAAAATAAATGCCACTAATGATCCAGCATTACTTATAAAGATTTATGTGCAACTTATTTAAGGTGGTAATTTCCTCTCTGTAATGTGTAGGTGAGAGGCACGATTCAGGTGGGTATATTCAACAAATTTAGAGAAAACAAACAACTGAAACAGAAGGCTATGCACAGACAAACTAATCAACGTGGAATAGGTGAACACATTAGGCAAGAGAGTGGTTATTATTAGACACTGGACATTCTTCTACGCAGAGATTTAGAAGAATCCTTGCTTCGGCACTATAATACCATCTGAAATAATGAACCAGGAGTGAAACGAGATACGATTATGGTTTCAGCCTGTTCCAGAGGAAACAACTTCAAACCGAGGTTCTTTTAATGCATCGGAAACACGTGTACACAAGGGTGATGGTATCAAAAAAAATAATATGCACACAGGCAACAAAACTTTAATCAGCATTTTAGTTGGATAAATCGACTGCTTAGATCCACGGTGCAGGGACCACAGGGGGTCAGTGGCGCATGATCAGGGGGTCTGTGATTTCAAATTCGTTGGTGCTTCAACAGAGAAAAGCTGTCATTATCATGGTCATGGTTATTATATTTATGGTTAAGTTCTTATAGCAGTTATTTAAATGACCACTTGAATTACAATCCAAAACGTAATAAATTATAAGCATTCAGGCTTTATGACGATTGTGTTTAATATCTTGTGTCAAGTTCCAAGAAATAGCCATAACCAGTAATGCATATTATACACATTTACATAAATGTGGTAAATTTAAATAGGTTTTAAGGAATAAAAGCAAAATATTCTGAGCCTTCTTAGCTTAGAGAACTCTGTCTCTGGTCTACATGAACTCTTTCATTGCCTTTGATCATGTCCTGCATTCATGGAGAGGTAGATCTATAACATTTAGGATTTTTTTTGTTGTTGTTGCAGATAGTGGTTCAGGGCCTGATTGTGAATACTGGTGGCATGGTGAGTTTCACTCTAAGTACCAGGACATTGTAGTCGAGGCATGGTGGCGGTGAAGTTACTGTCGCTGCCTCACAGCTCCAGGGTCTGTGGTTTGATCCTGAGCTCAGGCTATGCTGCCTGTTAGTTTTGCATGTTTTCCTGATGTTTGCAGTTCCTCTGGGTGCTCTGGTGTCCTCACAAAACATGTCAGTAGGTGGACTGGCTATTCTTGATTTTCCTTGGCATCTCATCCAAGGTGTATTTCTGCCTTGGGCTCCATGTTCCCAGGATGGACTCTCACTGCTCACTGCTGACCAAATCATTTCCTCACAAACTTGGGATAATCCAGGATAGGATAGAATAAATGAGAAGACCTAATACTACTGTTGTCAAATACTAAAAATGAAAAATTAATCTAATTGCCTCTGCCAGAAGATTAATGCAGAGAGGGACATAATGACGCCAAAGACGCATTGGGTCAGTGAATTAATGTTTTGTTGTGGCCATTTAATCTCAGAATTTACACCCAGTGGGAAAACCTTTGTCTGACTTAAAGAAAGCAATGCACGTGTGCAAATATGATTGATTTTGGAGGTGGCAGTAATGTTTGCTCAAAGCTCAAAATGGGGACGATTTAATTTATTCATTTTTGCTCATTGTGTTGAAGGGTGGTAGCAATTCTAGAACTGTAATTATGACCATTAATATCTGTATTATAACAAATCTGAGAATAACATTAATCAAACGTCCAACTCCATAATACAAATAATGGCCGATTTTTTCTTCTTTTTCTTATGTATCCATAAATAATAGAGAAGGGCCATTAATCTAAAAAAGGGCTTTTAATCTAAAAAAAGGGCTGTAACAAAACTATCCATTTTCTTATCAATTTAAAGCATTATAAAACACTTCTCCATGATTCTCTGCTGTTGTATGTTTTGTTTTCAGCTACTGCTTTTATTTAGCCAGCTAAAATGTTATGAAGGTATTCTATATGGCCAAAAGAAGAGCGTCACACTCATACGCGCTTGTTTACCATCCCATGCCTGATTCGGTCCCTCTTTGCTGTTAGAATAACTTCCACTCCTCCTTTCCATTAGACTTCATTAGAATCATGGCTGTGAGGATTTGTGTTCATTCAGCGACAAGAGCATTAATGAGGTACTGGTGCACTGATGTCTGCTAAGAAGGTCTGGGGTTCAGAGTTGGTGTTCCACTTCATCCCAAGAAGTGTTCAGTGGGGTTGAGGTCGGCGCTCTGAGCAGGACACTCGAGTTCTTCCACTCCATCTTTGGCATGCCATGTCTTCATGGAGCTTGTTTGGTGCACAGGGGCATCGTCATGACGGAACAGGTGGCAGGTAGTGTATATTGCCATATAGTCTATTTGAATCCATTTTGATCAGACACCTTTAAATATTACTAGATTAATACTATATACTACTATATATTATATTAATATATATTACTCTCTGTATTAAGTCTGTCTGTATGTTAATGACCAGGAGCTCATTCTTGCCAATTCTGAACAACCTACATGACTTTTTAATGTTACACAGGGGTTCAATTTCATACCTTTTCTTAAGACTTAATTTTTTGTGATCAGATTGATGTTTTTTAAACCATGCTTTTCAGAACATCCTAAATAAAAAATGATTATAGTCCAATACACACTGCCAATCTATATTTTTTATATATATATATATGTATCTATTTTTGACAAAATATTCTACTGTCAAGCCTTTTCCTCTGCATCTACAGGCCAGACATTTTTTTGCAGATGAATCCTGGCACCATGTGCACCAAACACAATATCGATGAAAATATACTTTAATTGGTTCTACTATATCTTGCCGGCACTCCTCTACCTCATCATTTTTCATATTTTCCAGATCCGTGTGGCTGTGATACATGAGCAATAAATCAAAAGCAAATAACAGAACTTTAAATGTCTATATTTTGGCCTGGGGCCTATTAAAGATTTTATCTTACAACAAACAAAACCCTATTGTCTCGAATATTTGGACTATAAATTAATTTTGACAAAGTGGCTTGAGTAGAATTAAAGGAAATGCAGCCAAACTGGCCTCATCTTTGGTTATGGATTGCAGGGAAACACGGCTATCACTTTACAATCCTGGTTGTTGTGTGATATTGAGAGAAAACACGGATTAATGATGTATATGTATGCATAGTACCCAAATAAACTGTCTAATATTTGGATGTAAACATCAAGTAGGTGTGGCCTACACCAGAAAGCTTTCTGTTCTAAACGGGGAACATAATTTGCAATGCTAAACGTGAATAGTTAGTGCATCCAACCAGTTTGGTGTTAAGACACAAAGAGAACATTTCTGCATGCCTTCTTCATCAGGCTGAAACTTTCAATTGCTCAAAACAACACAATATAATAGTTTTATAATAAAAAAGACTTTTACTTCTGGTCTATCTACCAGAAAATGTCTTGCACACAGTCAAAAACCTTTCCTTAATAAAAATTTGGAGGCTGAACTTTCATCATCTAATTGTAATCATCTTGTTGACCAATAGTTCGAGACAACCTGAAATACGAGCTCTAAGTTTCTTATGGTTGGTTTTGTCCATTTTTAATCTTGATCAAGTGTACAGCATCATGAAAAAAAAAAAAAAAAAAGGATACGGCCATTGATGACATGTTTCAAGGTCAGTGCTGTGCTCCACAGATCTCATTTATTTTGAATGCTTTGGGATAAAAAGGGGGTGCACAGATCCTCTCTGGCAGCAAGGTTAATTCAGAGATTTGCTGTTACTGATCTCAACTTTACACATACCTTCAGGCTGATGGAAAATTTGCTATGAACTAATGTACAGAAAATCTCTATGGTTTAATTTTTTTTTTTTTTCTCTCTGCACCGAGAACATCATCATTACTCTTGCTTTACATTTTTCATTACGTGGCATTACGGTTCTATGTAGCCGTGGTCATGCTTTTCTTTAGCTTCAAGTGTACAATTTATGTATACGTACATTACGCATTCGATAATAAATGGGAAACTGTTTAATAGATGGTTTCAATGTGGTGCATAAGAAGTCAGAATAATTTACCTTCTCTTATGACCTTTATCATATGAAAAATCGATGATCTTAAACAAATCTTTTGTCTCCGTTTAAACACACAAAGATTTACTGCCACCTACACACACACACACACACACTCCACTTCAAAATGTTTACAATTTCCCACAGGATGAATACCTGACCCACTGATCATAAGATCAAACATCTCTTCACCATGTTCTTAAGGTTTTGACCTGCAGACTCCACCATCCTTCAGGAGCGACAGCTAAAGAAGTGCCGAATGACTCAGGTGGTGTCCAAATAGAGGAGGAGCAGCCTGATAACCGAAAGGGAGACCCAGAGTGTAATCCAATCCTCTTGTCTGGCCTTTCTATCACACTCTAGCTCGGCGAGGTTGATTAAACGTTAGCCGGACTCTCATCACGTTTGACAGACCGGCAGCTATCTTAAGGCTTCTACTGTGAGTAGGGAAATTAATTGATTCATATCTTTTGGCACAGGCCTTGCTGGACCTTTTGCTTATCTAAATCTCTGTGTCGTGTGAGGAGAGAAAAAAAACGAAGAAGAAGAAAAAAAAAAGAGGTGTCATTTCTTAGGAAATTTTCAATAAATGTCTGATGAGATACTTAATTTAAGGAGCTGAATAAGAACAGCAACTGCTCATTTGCAAAAGTCGACAATATTAGCATTATTTCCCCGTGTCAGCACAATGTTCACAGACCAACATGATCCCTGAGGAGAAGGACACAGAGTAAAAATGTTAGTGTAGAGATAATGGGAATTTCACTATGACATCTTATCTACAGCATGATGAATTACAACTTCGAACTAAAAGTTTAATTACACGATTCAAACTAGGTAGCGAAGCTCAGACTGAGGTGCGGAGTCGAACCAAACTCTACGTCTACAAAACAACGAAAAAGGCAAAAAAAACAAAAAAACATTTTAAACAGAGTATTAAACTCTATATACTCTAACTTTAAATTAGCATATGCTCTCTCTGCTGAACAGATCACAGAGGACTAGCCATTCCCTCCAGCAGTCCAATGCATATTTTCAAGGATAAATTTAAATAAGTGCCACTTTCTTTACCGCTATACAGTCCAATTCCTCTGTAAGTCAGTATTCATTTCAATCACTCCATGCATAAATTGTGCAACATTATTTTCAGGAAGTACAAAAAAAAAAAAAGAAGAAGAAGTTTTGGCAGTTTTTGTCAAGCTTTTTTTTTTTTTCTTTCCCCTTTTGGGTAGGTTTCCTCCCAGATCTCATAAACATTAGAAGGTGAATCCACCACAGACCTGTCCAGGATAAAACAATTACTGAAAATGATTGATTGAATAATATTTTTGCTAAAATTCCCAGCATAGCAGCTCATTTAGTTCACATGCTTTGTTATGGGTTTACTATTCCATGAGCATTTGTTTCTGTTTTAAGTGATGTCTTCACCACTGTGGTTTGTTAGCCGATTGTGTTCACCTGCTCCGTGTTAGTTCCTAAAGATCTGCCACATCTTCAAATAATAATAAAAAAAAAACTTTTCCCTCTTTCTTTTGTTCCATTATTTTCCATTTCTTATATTTTGATGTCCGTAGGTTTGTTTTCTGTTTGGTGGAATTTTGCCGCTGCTTGCCAGTTGTGGCCATGCTCCAGAGCCGAGCTCGAGCGAGCGGATTTCCCCATGCCTTGATTGCCCATGTGTGATGCGTATCCATTGGCCAGCTTGCCATGGACTGAATGCAGTGTCTGATCACTTTTGGCAGACCTGCTGCTTTAGTCAGTGGCAGAGAATTTGGTAACATATCATATCATTCTAGTTAATATATCTGTTTTGGCTTTGTGTGGTGCTTGTACAGCTCAGCAGCTCCATGGCTTGGTGTTCAGAGTGGTGGTACTGTAGATATGTGGGTTGTGTGAACCGTTATAGAGCAGACTTTTAGTGGGACTGATCAACTAGGCCACTGAAACAAAATCACAGCAGATTTTGAAGCACTTGATCATTTTTGTTTTCAATTATTATTTTGTGGTTTGACTATTTTATGTTTTTATCCTTTTCTTGTAACTGTGTATTCTTATTATTATTATCATCATCATTATTATTTTGCTGCTAATAATCACATTGCTTCCCACAGTTCCCATGCCTTAGCTTTCCTCATGCACCCTGCATGAAACCGACCTGCCTGTGTTCTTATCTTAGTCTATCCTGAACACTAATTATGATCATTGTATTCGCCCCATAAAGCTGATACTAAGTTTATGCACTTGTGTCCTGCCTCTCACTGCATGCTACAGTGAGTCACACTGGAAACCCAGCACACCTCTCCTGTTCACCAGAGGTCACCATCCTGCTCCGACTGATGCTAATCAGTCTCACCTGCACCTCATTAACCTTCCCCCTACACACACAGCAAATTCTGGACAAATTATATTCTGTGGGCACTGAGTCATGGTTCCTGTGAATGCGATCCTGTCTATTAACCTGTGAATTTAGTAATCAGCCTTTGCACACCACTCTTATACACTTGGGTAAGTTTGCTGTATCGCTGTATTACAGCGCATAGTCTTTTTGATCTGACCTGCAACGATACACTAAGACAATATGGATGAACACCAGGATGAAACCTGTCAGGACGGTTTCTTTCTTTCTTTCTTTCTTTCTTTCTTTCTTTCTTTTTGTTAATTAACTGCAGAACTCGATCAAATCGGCAAACACTGTCATCTCGAACGTCTGGGTGTATCAAGGGAGGGAAAATTGCTCCGAGGTTCTATATTCATCTACCACACTGCTGTGCCACTCAGCACTCTGCAGGCAAATAGATTACAATTAGTCTGGTGTAATGGTCCATAAGCCCTGTTCTAAAGGCTGCTGGGGAAACCTGCGGGACAATTGTGCATGACGTGATCTAAACAGCGCTGAATGGGAATTGAAGAAATAGTGCACCACGCGTTAACATTTAGACGTGCACATTATGAACTTCTGCTGTGTTTTTGTCCGTAGTTCCAGCGCAACAGCCGACAGCAACGCTGAGACTTTCATCTAAATATTTGAACATTTAGCAAAAGCAACATTGTCTGAGATTCCAATAAAATTTTTTTTTTATTTCTCATATTTAATGTGTTACAAGCACAATAGGTGTTAATCTATTATCAGACAAAAAGAAAAAGAAATTGGCTGGAGTTCCTCTGATTCAGTTGACAATTCACGGGCGCTGCTGCAATTTTATTCAATTCTGATTTGAAAAAGTACCAAAAACAGCAAAATATCTTCCTGCAGGTGAGCACTTCTGAAAATATATTTACCTGGATTGTTTGTCAGTTTGTTTTAGAAATATTTTCCTAATGGATATCACACTAATGCTGAAGTCCAAAGCTATTAGAATGTGTTTGGCTCTAAGGGAATGAGAAAGGGGAGAAAAAACCCCCCCCAAAAAAACAAAAAAAAAACTAGAGTGTGTTAAACAGTGTCCGTTCTGGCCACCAGAGGGAACGGCATTATAAAATCCCATTAACCTGATGGATTGGGTTGTAGCTGTGCAAGAGGCTCCTAATGCATAACAGAGAAAGGTCACGCAGTCACTGGAAATGTTATGCAGCACTGACTTCAATGGGCATTGGCTAATGCGCATAAAAACAACCCAGCGGAAAGAACCTTGAACCAATTTCATAACATCTCAATTGTCAGAGCGTGGACTACACTAAAGTGAAACTTGCATGGTTATCATATGGTTTGTGACACGCATCGCAAGTAGGTGCACGCGTGTATTGTTTCCGAAGTGAAGGACGCAGGATGGCGGACGCTTAGGGTGTAATTACATCACAGCGCTTAGGTGTGTAATGAGATCATGCGGCAGCATTGAGTACGATGCAGGAATAATACCTCATGCGGGAGACGGGGCTTTGTCTCGCAGCGTGCACAAAGCACACATTGTCAGAACATCTGCATTCCACAGCGGTGCCTCAACAACAGCCATATGGCCGTAAAAATAGGCTGAGTATTCGGGAGCTTTGCTGGCACCCAACAATACATGATGCCAAATGAGAGAGACGTGACTTTTAGATGTGCAAAGCCTTCCAGAGCAGCTCATAAGTTAACAGCAATGAGGCTGGCGCCAAAGAGAAGTTGAATTATGATGGCAGTAATCCATATTCTGAAGGAGATTATAGGGAGGAATAAAGCATGAAAATAGGCCTCTCAAGCAAAGAAGTGACATGAATGTGCATCATTCATAAGGTCGAGATCTGTTGAGTCATATGGTTGTGCTTACATAGCTTGGTACGTAGAAATGCCTGAGAATTTTCTAAGAGAGGTGAATCTCCAGTGATATTTAAACTTTAGTTAAAAAATAAATAAATATATGATGCTTTTGCCTCTGAAGCTCAGTTGTAATAACGGATCCAAATCCAACCTTAATTTAGCTTCCCTGACTAAGTGCACGTCTGGGGGGGGGGGGGGGAGAGACGGGTGAGATAAGAACTATACAAGTGGGGATCTTATTAACTGCATTTCATGCGTTAACATTAAGGTGAATGAGAACAATGATGGAGATCTTATCCGTGCACTCATCTTTCTAGTGAAATTAGTCCACATAGCTCGGGGGAGCGGAGCTGGAATTGAATAAGATCCAGGTAAAACTTGGATGCCGCCGTTAATCCGACAACTAATTGGAAAAGCTCATTGATGCATTTGCATGGAGTATTAATCTAGTTTCACAGAGACGTACCTGTGAGCGAATTAGTGCATACTTTTTCAAGCCAGATTTTCTTTTTAAAGTCCTTTCACATACAAATGCACCATTACGCCATGTTTCATCTGCCAGAAAACACCTTTCACGTGTAGCAAAGCTTTATAGGATACTGGCAGTGCTCATTTAGTTTGGAGGGACATTAAGCAGGTCACAGGATGGATTCCTGCCTAATATTAGGTAGCTCAGGAGCAGCAATATTAGATGATTTTTAAAATTGAAAATCATAACAAATGTCTCACAAGGTTTCATCAGTGTGTGACAAAATATTACACATAATGGTAGAAAGGCAAGTGCATTTGTGATTTCAAGCCAATACTGCTCTTTCTCTGTATACCGAACAAACCAAACTGAGAAGTTTCATTAAAAGCCACAACAAATACACTTATTTGTCCCATTGCGTAATTCGTACTTGTTTGCTCAGTTTTCTCTACTTGTAGTTTCTTCTCCAAAGGCATTTGAAAAAAAGGATGATGGATATTAAGTAGCCAGTGAGTAAATACTACACCTCATTCACATTTGTTACACCTACGACCATTTCACATGAACTGTCTCAATCAGGGCTGATGACACGGTATAGATGACAGTGACATCGGCTGGAAAAATACTGGCCGAATTAGAGATCGAATCTAGGGGGTGTTTCACTTTGTTTGATCATCTGACACAACTGTCACTGACAGGCTGTATGTCTATACTTGCAGCTAGAAAGAGAGAGGTAAAGAGGGGGGGAAATAAATAAATAAATAAATAAATCAATCAATCAGCCACGTCTTTATATTTATACCGGTGACTTAATTCCAAAAAAAGTCAAAAATAATATAAATAATAAGTAACCTGATACCAAAAATGGAACCTGATGTATTTTGACATTTAAAGGTTTGCCTCCTATATGGAGCAGCTAAACTTTTTCAATTATACTTTTTTTTTTTTTGCCTGAGCTTTGTTTGACTTTTCTTCTGGGCCATTAACAATTTAAAGCAAGTAATGAAATCCAAAAAGAACTTGGAGTTTAAATTTGTATATAAGCAGCAAGTTACACACAGTATAAAAGTAGGGTGCTCTACTGACCTTCACATGGAAAATAAAACAAACAAAAAAATAATATTGCAGCATCTCTTACCTTCATATATTGCTTTAAATCCTTGAGCACTCACAGCAAAATCTGTAGTGAACCACAGTGCCAATATAGACCCCGAACTTACAATCGGCGATGGCAGCATGAAGCCAGACAACCTGGAAAAGAGACACATACAACACTCCAATTACATTTAATACAACTTCAACCAAATACAGAAAAGCCGCTCTGGAAAACAAACAGCCTGGAGGTAGAAATGCTGTGTTGTTTACTCTGACAGTTCCTCAACCTCAACTACATCACATTACTTCATACCTGACTCAAACAAAAGCATGAGGAGCATGTAACCATTTTTATTTATTCATTTTTTTTTAATACCGCTTGTTTAATATTCTTTTATACAATCATTTCAAACAAATTTACCTAGTACCATTTCCAAAATATATATTAACATTTTTCTTTCCTTTTTTTTAAGTAACAACCTCCCACTCTGACAAGACTTTCCTTTCCACTCACTTCTTAATAATAAAATAGTGTGCTTTCTGTTTCTTTCTGTATTTGTATCTGTTTAAAAGACATGATCTGGTCCTTGTGAATAATACATTACATCCCTACTGAGCGTGCAACATATTCTTGTATTTTTCTCCCCAGTGGAAACTCAATTCCATGGTAATTCTAGGACAACCTGAGCGTGCTTGTGTGTGATACTTGTTGGAGTATACTTTGTCTGGTTGGATGCAGCATGCTAAGGCAATGCTAGGTTGTCTATAAGCTTATAGCATCAATACTCAGGAAATAGTCTCATCTCAGATGCTGCCCAGGTAAATTACACGGACATAACAAGAGGGAGATCAACCACGGGTCTCCTCGAGTAATGACAGCTACTATGGCTCTCGGGTGAAAGGTCAGACATGTTCATTTGATGAAAGCCCTGCTAGATACACTGACCTCGTTCTTTAGGGAGCATGGTTAAGTGCTACCGCGTCCTCTGACCTTCAATCTCCAGCCAAATGGAACAGAAGGACAGAACAAGCAAATCCCCCAAAGATATATCCATCTGACAGGAACAATAGGTTAAAGCCTGACTCTTCTATCAAAATATGTTTTTATTTCCTCATTTACACATAACTAATGCAACCTTACCGTTCAATCATTTATTCATAAATGTCATAAGGTTAGTTATTATTTGCTGAAAGTGGTAATAATGCCTGTATCTGGGGTTTGAATACTTTCGAATACTGGGGTTTGTGGCTGTGTTATTCAGAATGAACGGTATTTAGACGTTAGCTCTTAATATAATTCTTCCGGGTTTTAGGTAAACATGAACTTTATATTTATTTAAAGAAAAAACTCCACACGGCTCAGCACACCACTCTTTGTTCTTTCAGTATCTTTGTTATTGATGCTGCTCAAACTATTTATAGAGTCATTTTTATCTCCAGCAAGCCTTCGCTCAATCATGGTTTCTCTGTTGTTCTGACCAGTGCTGCTCTTTATTCCATCTGTTTAGAACAAATCAAATGATTCGTCTTATGTCAAGCTGGAAAATCCACATGCATTTATTTTTTATTAATATACAGGAATACAAAGCCAAACCATTTACGTTTTTCTCATCTAGCCGTCGGTGGATGAAGTAATCTCAAAAATCAAAAGACTGCTATTTGAATGTATCCCACAAATTATAGTCTTATTCACCCGAGGAACGCATTTGTTAACCCGAGAAATCCAAAGTGGAATTGCCTCCTGTGTAACTCGAATATTATGATACGATTTTTATTCCCTGGCCTTGTTGACGTGCGGTGTTGGACAGGAGGTCATGAATACATGAATTCCAATGGTTTTATCTTAAAGAAACAAGCTCAGCTTAAAATGTCTGCCTGGAGACATTGTCTAACTAGTGGTACAGGCTGTAGTAGTAAATACTACATACTGTAGTAGTACATTATTTTATATATATTTAAAAAGCCTTTAAATATAACTTGGACAACATAACGATTTATTTTGATATAATGCAACTTGATAAGGGCTAACGGCTGACTTTATTAAAGCTTTATTAAGACTTTATTAAGGCTCATTCATACAACATTCAGTCCTGTTGGTTACGATTTCGTCCTCATACAGTAACACAGTGTTGAAACATGGATATTGTAATTTTAATAATACACACGAATATATCCCAAAGGTTTTAGGTCTAAAAAAAAATGCAGGGAAATGCTGGCGGTACTTTAAATAGAATAAAAACACAAAAGAAAAAGCAAAATGACCGAATTATGCACTGCCTATTAAAGATATAACTGAATATCAATACATTGTTCAGACTAAACAGAAACTGTGTCCCAGACACAAATACCTCAGTGAGGAAAAAAAAAAAAAAGCAAATCTCTCTAGCTGAAGCCAATTATGAAATTTCACTTTTGGCTATCCCTACTTCAGGTTTATATCTGACTCCAGATGCTGATATTGAAGCACTAAACAGATACAGATGGTGGCATTGTGTTATACCCCTATAATCTACTGCATCATTTGAGGTGCAAAGCATTTAAAATGCAATCTCACTGTAAATAATATTGATCCTAAAGATAACATTAAATTAAATTAATGAATTGAATGAGTGGTATTTTCCTGCGTGTCAAGCCTGGATGTTGCAAGATACAGCAACCATTGCTAAAACGACCTAACACTAAACAGCTCACAGTTATTTATAGCGACATTGCTCTTATTGTCAGTTTTATAAAAATGAATTAGTACCCAGAATGAAAAGAAGCCAACTATTCAACCAGAATGCATTTTCAAAGTGAGTTTTATGCGAACGTAATCATCCGTGGCAACAAGCTGTACTGAAAAAAATAAATATTTTATTTAGTTATTCAAAATGATTAACCTCATATTCGGTATTTTCCTGCCCTAACACTGGCTTAAGCTTCAGCTTCAATTTTGTTTAAATGCCCTGTTCAGATTTGATCCCAGAACCAAGCACATCATATTTTCCATTAGCTTGTGTATATTCACCATGGATGAATTAACCCCCAGCTACAGTTTAGCTTAAGCCATGTTAAAGAAAATTCCCACCCTTTACTTTACTATTATTTTTACTACCATTGGAGCATCTAGACTAACTTTTGGAAAGCATCATTTAGTAAGTAAATTGTTACTTATGTGCATGATTTTGTGTCATTTTCAGAAGGAGGGTTCAAAATGGACTGCTTCTACACTCAACACCCCAGCTTTGGTACACTGTGTAATAAAAAAAAAAAAAAAAATCCCCATGACATTAGCTAGCATAGGTTTCTGATACTGCAGGTGTAAATAGGAAATTCCACCAAACCAAGAAAAGAGGGACATCAGGGCATGGCATCAATTCATCAGCATGATGAGTAGGGGATAATAACCAAAGGGTCTAATATTATCCACCTGTTCCAAAAGATAAAATAACTATATACAGTACATCCAGACCAGATGTAAGCAACAATCATTAAAATTTAGATGCATGCAGTATGCAAAGGTTTAAAAATGATCTATAAAAAAACGTCTCACATAAACACATAATATAATATTAAAGGGCTGATGAATTAAAAATGAATCAATTTACTGGCAACAGTAACAAAGCAGCATTCAAATTGGAAATACTTTCTGGAAAATGTTCTTCATTTTATGGCATCTATACGCTCGTACTGTACAGACGCATGACAAATTAAAGAACAAAATATTGGCTCTGCTACACCGTAGCATTTTGCTGGCACCGTTTCTGTCCACTTGTCCCCTTAGAGGAAAGAGTCACTACAAATCAATACAAATGTATTCTGACTGATCCACCTTCATCATATGATGAATGATTTCTGTCCTGGTGGGAGTAACCCCCACCCCATGCACAAGGCACCAGAACTGGCTGAATGATTTGAGGAATCTGAGAATGATGTAAATCATGTGCTATGACCTTTGTTGTCATCAGGTTCCAACGAACATTCAGGTCTTTATGAATAATACATAGTGAATAAACCTTTGACAAGTGTGACCACTTCAGCAAGATCTTAATAAAGTGAATCGCAGTGTGGTGTGTATACAATAACGTTTCCATTTTTGTGGTGAATAGTGTCTGACTGTAATCTCATTAGGATTGTCCTGTTTGTGTCTGAATGCTGACATATTCCAGGTACTTTTTGGATCTTTTCTTTTTAATAAATATCACGCTGAAAGGGTATTTTGTATCTCATCGGCTTGAATTATTTCCATGTTTATCTTAGCTTGATTTAGAGTATCATATCACATTGTGAGTTTTACTCACACCGGATATCCATCTCTACTCGGACGGTATTTCTTTGAGCATAAACCGCAGCAGACCGTTTCAGGTTTCCATAAATGCTTAATACTCGGCACAGATGTATTATGTTTTCTTTTGTTCCTTTTCATCTCTACATGAGATTATGGATTTCCATGTTAGCGCTTGTGCAACCGGGTTGTTGTGTATAGATGTGTTTGTGTGAATCACAGCAGTGTTAGACAATCTGTCTGCTTGATGGCCGATGATGGTATTTTTTGTGGAGGGCGGGGGGGGGGGGACTGATAGAATGAGAGCCTTTCTTAAAAAAAATCAATAAAAAAATGCTTGGCATTAAAACAAGTTGGAGAAAAGCCACATCAACCTTTCTGTATTTACAACTTTTTTTAAAGCAATAAAGTAGCTGGTCATTGCTGTTTCCTGAGCTGTTCATAGGCCCAAAAAAGCTGAAAAGAACTTTTATCCTCCTCAATCAAACCTCAGATCTTGGCTACAGATGAACAATGTAATTTTAAAGTGGTTGAACAATTTCATTTTTTACAGCAGGAAAGCTTGTTCTAAAACCCTCCCAAAATGACTCGGTATCAAAGGCATCATGAGATGGCCACCAGGTGTAACATTTATCATTCTGTTAAAGGGTGAGCACACCACTGCTGACCACCACTGGTGTAGACACAATATATTGGTATATCCATCACATGGCTCAGCAAGCCTAGCCTCTCTTTGACTTGTGGTACAAGTGCATCAATCATGAAGCCAGTAACTCTCTCGGCCTGCTGCAGAATTGAATTCCTCGCAGAACCCCTGTCTATGCCCCCTGAATAGTTTTACACAGTTTCCTTCTCATGATGCCCAAAATGTGGCACGATTCCTATAAAGAAGCTAGAGCCAAGTATTGATCCGTGTTTGCTTTCCCCTTCCTCTCACACATATACTCAGCTGCCAGTTTATTGAATGTATCACCATCATACAAGCACTCGTTCTGGCCATACAGATGCACCTTGTAGGTAGTAGGAGCACCTTCCTAGACACTTTCTAATGAATTTAGTTGGTATCCCGAAATATATAAACCACTTTTACACAGTTTGAACCCAGTACAACCCTGACCAGGCAGTTACTAAGGATGAATGAATCAACCCTCATTAACGGTAATGAATGAATTGTTCCACATTAACGGTAATGATTGTGGTCTTTCCTGGTCCTGTGAGCTTTATATCCGAGTGCGTTTCAAACTTCCTGCTTAAATGACTTTCAAGTTATTTAAATAAGATAACATCTTGTTTTTTTATACTCTCTAGCAGACGAAAGCAGGCAGTCAGAAATGAAAATTGCGAGGCCAAAAAGACACACTGCCACATAATGATTACCGGCTTCCTCTATTTTTCTTTTGTACACTAAGGAGAGATTCGGTACCTTTCTCATTTCTATTGGCATACGTGTGTAAGGTGTGCAAATTCACAAGGTTAAACTTCACTTTGATGAACTCGCTGCTACTGAATCAAATTCCCCTCTTCGTCTCTGTTCCCTTTCAGTTTCAAGAGTCTAATTTGTGTTCGCTC
This sequence comes from Hemibagrus wyckioides, assembly GCF_019097595.1. Taxonomy (NCBI): domain Eukaryota; kingdom Metazoa; phylum Chordata; class Actinopteri; order Siluriformes; family Bagridae; genus Hemibagrus; species Hemibagrus wyckioides. The sequence goes on along the minus strand of NC_080712.1, from coordinate 28,389,008 downwards.
TGACTCCTGTCTTTTTATAGCTTAAAAGGTTGTAACCCAAGTGTTGCAGAGGAAATCCGTTTTTTTTTTTTCCAAAAAGGAAAAACGCTCATGGCTACAAACAGAAATAACTGTGTGAGAAAAAGAACAGTCCCACACACAGCATTAAGTTATAGACTCTCTACCTGTACACCTACACAGTGAACTAACGACATTCCAAGAAAAAAAACACAAGAATACTAAACTTTTATTTGTCCTTCAGGTGTGCACCTTCTGTGCCTTGAGAATGGATCATTTACCAAGAAAGTTATATCCTTAAGTGTGACCACTGCAGCGGAAAGAAAAAACGAACAGCTTAGTACTATTTTGTAGTCTGAGCATAATTAGGCTCATCTAATAGTCAGTAAGTGAACACAGTGGCCACAATATTCTAAGCTTAGATTACACCACGCAATATTCCAACACAATGTTTAATAAAACCTTGGTGAAGGTTTTAGGAAAACCAGGTGTTTTAATGCTACTTACTAGCAGTGGGCTACTTTCACACAGAGATCTGGCAACCCTGGTCTTAGCACATACAACAGTGCAGGGCTACACGAAAAATGGCATGACAATAAATTACATAGATTTTTTTATGAGCCAAATCTCATCTTCATTGTGGTTGACCATTATCAACATTTAGGCTCACACGGAATGTGTATTCTGAAGTATTTGGATGGGTTAACATACCTACACACGTACACACTTGGCCTAATACTTTAAAACGCATGACACTGATACACTCATACCAGTGTAACACACACTACTCTCAGTGTTACTTACTACACACTACTTTTAGTGTGCATAGATTGATCCAAAACCCAAATATCATCTGGTCAGTTATGACCCTATAGTGGTCCCATACACAGATGGACAGCAAAGCAGGAGACGCTCAGCATTCGGAGCGGCTCACACATTTATAGAGAACCTGAGTTAAATATAGAACTTTATGGATCGATGTGGTCTCATGAATTCAAAACTTTATTTGTAGCCAAATCCGATAAAATGTTATGCAGATTAGGATGTGAGGTCTGAGGTTTAATCAACAGCAGCTAATATAGATTTTGGTGCAGCAGGATGACATTAATATCAACAGAGCCTCAAACAGAATTAGAGTCAAGAGGCTGTTACAGGCCACTATCTGCTGAATTTTTAGAGTAGCCCTATAAAATGCAATGATGAGTCAAGAACATACAGTCATCCAACAGATGGACCTTTAATTCAACTGTTTCATACAGACACAGAAGACCTCAAATTAATAACATGGTTGCCAGGTTTCAGCAAAATTTCCAGCCCAACTACATCTCAAAATCAACACAAAAGATCCGAAATTATTGTCCAATACTTCAAAACTACCCCCCCCCCCCCCCCCCCCCCCCGGGGGTGCGAAACAAGGTCACCATGATCTACACTCATTTCTGATGCATGGGAATTATCCACTCCATAATCTCCCCTTTTTCCCTGCTCCCAATCTTTGCAATATATCTTACAATAGCCATGTATCTGCACTTCATAGACACACTCCCTGCCCTTACACTTTGCATTTGTTTGCAGATAAGTATACTCTAGTTATTTGCTATAAAACATGATCTTGGAGTGTAAAGTATTTTAAAAGTAGCTCATAAAAACCAAGACCCTGGCGACCCCATCATTAACTGTCCTGTCTGCTGCTTCTCCTCCACTGAAAATGTTCATAGATGGAGCATGGGGCAATGCATTTCCTTCCTTAGAGGCTCTATTAGCACTTCCTGCAATTCCCATTTGAGCACTAATAACTCTATGGAGCTAAGTGAACATCTACAAAGACAACCATTCAATGAATCTTTGGCGTATATCCAAGAAATTACTTTTTCTAAATCACAGTTGGTTCAGCCCACAGCATTATTTTGTGATTAGGTAAAGTGTGTACACCAGCATAACCAATATATCTCTCCTTATGATATGTTTCACCAAATCACTGAGCTGTTCATTACCTGCACGCTTTATTCTAACCTTGTTACTGGCCATCATTGCTGCCTCAATTTGTCCTGCTACATCAGTAATTTTTGCTATTCGCAAGATAAATGGTCAAAAACTATAAAATCACCAAGGGTTTTAACCACTATTAGACACTACTGTGGGCTAATGGGTGGACAAAGTTTGAGCATGTGTCAAGAACATATTCCAGTAGAAATAAATAGAAGTACAAGCAATAACTGAGGTGATGAAATGGTCTGTACATTTGGCATTATATCCGGCTCTGTATGCTCCTGGCAGGTGTGATCAAAATCATTTACTGCCAACATGTGGGCTTACTAAAAAAGCTTAAACCTGTCCAAACATGCCCTTAAAATATCTGACTGTCATCAAGGTAGCATATCACACACATATTATATTCACCTGTAGGCTGATAAGGTTGCAAGCAATACATAAATAAATAAAAACAGGTTTCAAGTGGACACCTTCCATACTTACCATTTAAATATTAGCACATGATACCCTCCAGGGGGCACCACATTGAATCCTGGCATCCCCAAATGTCACAGTCATCCTCAGCCTACTCCATATTCTACACCATTGTCCACAAAAATGTTTACCTGGACAATATTGGTTTAACAAACATGGCTCAGTTCATCACAGATCATGAATGTTGTGGAACATCCGTACAGATTTACTTACTATGTACTTAGATACAAGTGACCACGGATTTTTTATTTTATTTTCTATTCTAGTTATATTTAGTTAAGGCATTTTTCCAAATTAGTCAGCCATTTGCCTTACTGTGCAACAGCGCCGAAAATGACCGCTACTAAATTCATTTCAATAATCAATTATTATTACAGTATCAGTTTATTAAAATAATTAAAATGGATCATAAGCTTACACTTCTGAAACAAATGAAGAATCCTCAATACTCTAATAATTTCATCTAGCAAACTTTCACAGAAGAACAAAGCCATAAATTGTGAAATAAGAAAGAAATATATGTGTACACTGCGTGATTCTGCCAGCATGTGCCAATAAAGGCTGAAGTAAAAATGAAGACACCAATATTATTCCACCCACTCACTTATAACCTGAAACCTACAGTACATCAAATCAAACAGATTATGTGGGGGAGGAAAGCATCATCAGTGAAGCAGGATTTTAGGAGTCACTCAGTAGAGAAGACAGCAGGATTCATGCTTTATATTAACTTTCTCGTTAAAAGGGGTGGGGGGGTGCTAGGGATATGAGGGGACGCACAAAAAAAATTCTGCCTATCTAAATGAAAATATAAGCCGCATATTTGTGCTGTCACTAGAAATAGAAAGCACTAGTATCGGTTTAGAAATCTGAACTCAACATTTTGATCTCCAGCACAGAATCTTAACTGATAGGCTTGCACTGACCCATTCCGCGGTATATTTTTAGACATGGAATTAATTATTTTCAGCACTTCTTATACAATATAATGTGTGTATATCTCCACTTGGTATTATTCAAACGTTTACCATATTTCAGGATTGTTGGTATGATCTCAGATATTTGATACGAATTGATGATTATTTGACTTTACAGATAAAAGAAGCTCAGCTCTGAGAATGTGCAAAGCCTTAGTCAGATCTCTGATGAGAATCTACTCTAATCAAAATACCTTTTCATATGTGATTATGGAAACTATACACTCATACATACACATACACTATATTGCCAAAAGTATTCGCTCACCTGCCTTGACTCACATATGAACTTAAGTGACATCCCATTCCTAATCCATAGGGTTCAATATGACGTCGGTCCACCCTTTGCAGCTATAACAGCTTCAACTCTTCTGGGAAGGCTGTCCACAAGGTTTAGGAGTGTGTTTAGGGGAATTTTTGACCATTCTTCCAGAAGTGCATTTGTGAGGTCACACACTGATGTTGGACGAGAAGGCCTGGCTCTCAGTCTCCGCTCTAATTCATCCCAAAGGTGTTCTATCGGGTTGAGGTCAGGACTCTGTGCAGGCCAGTCAAGTTCCTCCACACCAGACTCTGTCATCCATGTCTTTATGGACCTTGCTTTGTGCACTGGTGCACAGTCATGTTGGAAGAGGAAGGGGCCAGCTCCAAACTGTTCCCACAAAGTTGGGAGCATGGAATTGTCCAAAATGTCTTGGTATGCTGAAGCATTCAGAGTTCCTTTCACTGGAACTAAGGGGCCAAGCCCAGCTCCTGAAAAACAACCCCACACCATAATCCCCCCTCCACCAAACTTTACACTTGGCACAATGCAGTCAGACAAGTACCGTTCTCCTGGCAACCGCCAAACCCAGACTCGTCCATCAGATTGCCAGATGGAGAAGCGCGATTCGTCACTCCAGAGAACGCGTCTCCACTGCTCTAGAGTCCAGTGACGGCGTGCTTTACACCACTGCATCCGACGCTTTGCATTGCACTTGGTGATGTATGGCTTGGATGCAGCTGCTCGGCCATGGAAACCCATTCCATGAAGCTCTCTGCGCACTGTTCTTGAGCTAATCTGAAGGCCACATGAAGTTTGGAGGTCTGTAGCGATTGACTCTGCAGAAAGTTGGCGACCTCTTCGCACTATGCGCCTCAGCATCCGCTGACCCCGCTCCGTCAGTTTACGTGGCCTACCACTTCGTGGCTGAGTTGCTGTCGTTCCCAAACACTTCCACGTTCTTATAATACAGCTGACAGTTGACTGTGGAATATTTAGGAGTGAGGAAATTTCACGACTGGATTTGTTGCACAGGTGGCATCCTATCACAGTTCCACGCTGGAATTCACTGAGCTCCTGAGAGCGACCCATTCTTTCACAAATGTTCGTAAAAACAGTCTGCATGCCTAGGTGCTTGATTTTATACACCTGTGGCCATGGAAGTGATTGGAACACCTGATTCTGATTATTTGGATGGGTGAGCAAATACTTTTGGCAATATAGTGTATTTCTATCCATCCATTAATCTATCCATCCATCCATCCATCCATCCACCCATCCATCTATCCATCCATCCATCCATCCATCCCCACACACACACACGTATATGTCAAAGGACACATCATTTAATGGCTAAGAAAAATAAGTAAAGATCATCTGCTTCCAAACCACCCAAGTGCCCAGAAATCAAGATACCTGAATGCTACACTAAATTCAGTGTATTGTGAAACGATGCCAAAACTTGAAGCCTATAGGGGCCTGAAGCCCAGGAAAATATAGATACCCTCTATTTTCTAATGTCCTTGGAACTGGAACAGCTCAAACCAGCCAGCATTTTCAACAAGCTTGATCTTCAAAGTGCAAAACTTGATCCAAAACAGAATAAATAAGTAAGATATAAAAGCCTTCAATACAAACCACTATATGTGTGTGTCATATACACACATACACACACACACAATACATATATATATATATATATATAGATAGATAGATAGATAGATAGATAGATAGATAGATAGATAGATAGATAGATAGATAGATAGATAGATAGATAGATAGATATACATACAGAGAGACAACTGTGTCTGATTTATCATTACAGATTTTATTTAAAATATTTATTTTACTTTTTATGTAAACACATGATAGGAAGCATTCTAAGGGAGTGTTCCTGAGACAGCCGAACCACAATAGCTAGAGCCAGGGGCCTGCTACCAGAACTCAATCAATACCAAACAGCAGCAAGCCTTTCTACAGAAACAGTACCGCCCAGCACATGATTCAAGCCTTATTGATTAAGTGCAAAACAAGTTTTTAAATGGAAGCTTTATATTGTTGACTGCAATGCAGGGTTATTAAGAATGCCTTTCCGTTTTCATAGACGTCCAAGAGTTGGTAAGTGGATAATGGACATGGTCTAATCAATTTGTTTGATATAGATACAACGAACACAGTACGTGTCTGTGCCTGTGTGCACTTAAATAATGTCAAAAAATGAGAGATATGTAATATGTAATTACTTTGGTTATACATACACACATAAAACACATTATTAAAACCACAGATTTTACCTATTCAAGAACAAAAAAACTATGAAACAAATAAATGGCACTCATACACATGCAAACTCATCCCAAATATTCACAGTTACTGACTTAATAATGGAACTTGCTTGTTTGCAGCTTCATGGACCAGGTATCATAGGAATTGTAGTTTGCAAATTTGAAACATACATGTGCACAACCCTGCACATTTTGGACGATCACCTTCACTCCCACATATAAACCATTACGTCTTTACAAAATCATGTTCCAGCATTGCACCTTTTTTACCATTTTAATCTTTTTGACCATAGCCTGTTATTCAGCCATGTACAGCACATGTCCATTTGCTATTCATCAGACCATTAGCCTGTCTTATTCTGAGTATTGCCAGCCTGACTGGTTTCACATGAAACTATTAACCTGCACTTCAACAGGAACACAGCAGATTTCAATAAATTCCACCAAGCTCTCTGTCCATACTGACCGGCAAAGATGAAGTGTGAAAGGTTTCTCTTCTGAAGAGATCAAGTCAAAGTCAGACAAAGACAAGAAGCATGTGAATCTCTCAAGAGCTTTACAAAAGGATTGTGGTCAGCACACTGGCTTATGAAAGCAGATGGAAGAAGCCTGCACTCATCTTTTGTCAGAGTTTGGGAACAGACATGATGTTACTAGTGCCCATCAGCCTGGTCATTTGCCTAGATGACAAAAGAGCTACTCGTGGTCATTGTTCTGTGCTTGTACAATTCAGAAGATAGACACTTTGTGACTCGAACCTAACTATTAAAGAACATCAGAGCCATCTAGAAAGTGAGGTCTTCGCTTCTCCACAGTAGTCTGCACCATATGTCCAATTCCTGTCATTGTCTGATATTCTAACACCACCTATTCCATTGAAGCACTTATTGACACCATGACAACCAGACACGTTGTCCATATCAATACAGTCCATCATTTCAGGATTCCTATACAGCAAATAAATACCCTATTCATGTTGCTTTGGATGGAAAACCAGTAGGTGAGAGGGTCATCTGCTACCAAACCGCCTAAAAGCACAGAAATCATGATTCCTGAATGTTGTCTGTTGTAAATCAATGCCAAAGCTTGAACCCTCCAGTGGCCTGAAGCAAAACCCAGTAAAATATAGATACCCTCTATTTTCTAATGTCCTTGGACCTGGAATAGCTAAAATCAGCCAGCATTTTCAACAGGCATGATCTTCAAAGTGCAATATCCTTAAAACTTGATCCAAAGTAATAAGCGGAAGCTGTGCCTTCAGGACAAACCACAAAACACTATGAATACTTATAGTATACACTTATAGTAACATCACCATTGCCATATAATCACCAGTCCAGCACCTATGCTTTTTCACAAATCACTAGCGGAACTTACCATCACTGCAATAATTCTCCTGAACCCCTGTTTTTACCATAACTTGCTCATCATTTACCCCTGGTATTTGCCCTTTTGACATAAACATCACACTTTATTTGCTTTCCCTAGGTGTTAAGTTTAAATGCCTAATAACTCGGAAGGACTCCGCTTCAACAATGCTTCTCCTCCACCACTTGTTTAATCATAGATACATGTAACTTTCTATCCTTCTTCCTTTCATCCTGGACTAGCACAGTGATCTTATTAGGAACTAGTAGATGCTGTGTACTAAAGTCATCACAAGGGGGTGCAACACATCTTGGTGGCACACCTTGGCAGACATTAAAACATAAATAGTGTAAATGTCATACTTGGAGACTGATAATCACTCAGAGTGCTTACTAATTATACTTTTCTTTGGTGAAGATAAAAATCAGGTCAACATTCTGACACTTTTCTCCACAGGGGGTGAGAATTACTCAAGGTGCTGAAGTAGTCTTTAAAACATACTTCAGGGCTCAAAATTGAAGCAAATCATAAGCCTGCATCCACATCGGTCCTTTCATCTACATGATGCACACTATCCACAATGACACATCTATAGTTACCTCATACATTAGCATCTGTAATTTCTTTATCCTGGTCAAGGTGGAGTCAAGGTGGGAAGACTAGCCAAAATGCAGGCCAGAACACAAGCAGAATGGACAGGACAGCATGCACAAACTCAGATCTACCCATCGCTGTGTTTTTTGGAAGGAAACTAGACCGGCCAGAGGAAACCCTTATCAACACATGGAGAACATATGAAATTAGCCGAAGCTCAAGACTAAACCATGAAACTGTGAGGCATCAATCCTTCTTGCTGTAGCTCCATGTGGCCCAATATTCCACAACTACTTCTGAATGCAGTTGCCTGTCATTAAATTAATATTTCACTTGTGTGTCTGATATAAGTTAATCACATTCAAGTGGCTGCTTGGTAAGGAACCCTTTTTTTGCTTACTATAATTATGCGATACTTCACTGAGGCTTTGAGTTGAGTGCTTTAGAACAGAATTTCATTCCAGAGCAATGTTGCAGTTTAAGCTGTATATTAAAAATATACTTTACCTATGACAACAAATTTTTGAGTAATACACGAGTAATATTCAACAGTAGCACATGTTCTCATGCCTTGTCTTCATATACTGTACCACAACAGCTTCCCTTTAGTCAAAGTCCATGAAGACCAGGATTGCCAAAATTCTGAGAACTTGACCGCATGCTCAGAACCCAAAATAAACAACACTGGGCTATATATATATATATATATATATATATATATATATATATATATATATATATATATATATATATATATATATATATATATGAGAGAAATCCCCACACAGTCATGCACCAAAATCTAGTGGACAGTCTTCCAAAATAACTTGAGGTTATCGTCACAACAAAGGGTTAACTGAATCTGAAATACAATGGTCAAAAAGCACATGTGGGTGTAATGGTCACATGTCCAAAAACCATATAAAATAGTTTATATATAGGTATAGGCTAGGCAAATGGACCATCTGTATAACTACGATGTACATATTAAATTTCTTTATTTAAATAAACTTTCTTGCGCCTCTTGTGTTTTGAGATGAACAGGAATTTTTCATAATGACAACCTAGATTATTGCCTGCAATGAGCTTTTCCCCCCTCTGTATTGCCTGAACTAAATTCCTGTTGGCAGAACAAATGTGGACTCTCAAGGGCATACAGTTCCATTAATATGATTATGACTGCCATATTTCCAAGCCCTATCTCTAACTTCAGGAAATTAAAATCTTACCAAATATTGTATAACTAATAGAAAGTAAGCGATCATCCCTGTCAAGTGCTGTCATAGGCAAGTTTTAATGTTAGCTTTTGGAGGAAGGATGAACATGTTAAATATCAGGATTTTTCACTGTGAGCTTCAGGTGCAGTGGTTGAGTAATAGGCGAAGGCTGACCTCTGAGAGTTAATTTGATCACCTTGAACTTTCCTAGTAGCAATATCATGACAGGTTACTTATATTGTAGCAAATAACCCGGAGCAAAAATACTGCTGCAAGATTACAGACTATTCACGTCCTCTCAGCATGCTTGTGCCTTGTAAAAACAACTCGCTAATCAACTCATTTAGCATACAGCAATGTATCCTCAGCAATAATATTTCAATTATCCTCTAAGTCACACTATTCACAGCATAATGTTAATTATGTTTGCACGAATCAGACCATGTAGTGCATGTAGTGTGTTTATACATCTGTGAATTGGGGTGGGGGGGGTCATTGACATCTGCATATATTAGGGATGAGGTAAGTCAGATAAAGTGCATATGATTTTATTATTACAGGCTACTACGTCTGGCATTATTATAGCGCCACAATGCATCTGCAGGGCTGAGAGAAACATCGAAGGAGCTGTTAGACATGCTATTATGTGGATTTTTATGCAAATACCAGGTAATGGGTCTTGAGTAGTGGGTATGTTTTTAATCCCAGATTAGAAACACAGCTGTTTTGTTGCATCCCACATCGTATTTTTGAGCAGTTTCATCACAGGCACTTCATCCTGTGCATTTTATGTACCAATACATTGTATTCAGATGTTCTTCTTTTGATTTCAGCATTTAGAAAGGAATTGGATTCTCTGCCCTATTTAGTCCTTTTGCTATCCTTTGGAACCAAACCACAAGATTCAGCACTATAGAGGAGCTAAATGTGTTACTGTATTACTGCAATAAATCTACACAGTAAAACTGTCCCCCCTAATAAGAATTTATCTTCCTAAATCCTGCTGCCCTGCAGAGTACAAACGTATAGGGCATGTGCATGGACTGTTTCCTTCTGTGTCCCTGCATCACAAAATGCCTATTGTTTAACCAAGCTGGCTATAAAGGCATCAGAAACGGATTGACCTATAGCGTGTGGCTTAGAAACAGATTTCTAACTGGCTGATCTGAAACTCAAACAATTCGTAAGGTATCAATAGAGCTGCCCTATTTTCCATTCAAAGCAAAATTTACCAACTCAAGGGGATATTCTTAGCCGTGTTGAGAACATGGACCAAAATAACAATGCATGAGACATGCAGTGTGAGAGTGGTGCTGATTAGACTCTTACACTTCAGACTTTCATCAAAAAATAAAAAAGCAACGCTATCTTCTGAATTTCATATTCACTCAGTATCTGTGAGGCAGTTTTAAACCAGACACTGTCAATCCAACCAAGAAAATCCCAACAAATTCAGATAGGCAATAAACATCACTCTCAAAAAAACTCTTTATTCATAGTTTTCTTTAACATTATACACCTCTTCGCTGATTATGTCTGAAAGAAAGACCTCCTCATATACTGAAATATCACAACAAAAAGCAGGTGTGATAGGAATTTGTTTTGACATATTAATCATGTTTTTTCCTCCGACACTACACTGTAGTCGCTTACATTTTTTATTTTTATTTTTTTCTTTTTCCCAAAATAGATGGGCTTTGACTGGCATGCAATTTCAAGCTGGTTACTGGGGGAAAAAAATGTAAATCCTCCTAAACTAAGTGTTGAAGGGATAACATCACTTTGACAGCAACCCCATTGAATGATTGCAGGTCGATAAGATTGTGTCACCATTTCAGATCGTGGTAATTGGAGTGCCTGCTTAAGTAACACATGATGTGAGTGACAAAATAACCAATCCCCAAAACTCTTAAAACAATGCATAATCACAGTAGCTCAGGGGTATATATATATATATATAAATCCACTGTGTGCATGCATATGTGTAAACTTACACTACCTCTACACCACCTACACCATCTACTTATAGTTTTTGACCTGCGGTACAACAGTAAACACTTGTTTACAGGTGCTTATGTGCTTAAGAGGGTCTTAGACGAGCAAAAGCGACAAAGATGGACTGCAATCGATTCAGAGCTCAAGTTATAGTTTTTGTTTTTTAATACAGAATTATGGTTGAAAAATAAATCTGGATTAAATCATTGAATAATTGAATAGAAATACTGAAAGGCTACTGGATCTCCCCTACAGCTTCACTTTATTCAGGGTTATTTGGCCTCAGTGGGATGGTCTCTTTTCTAATAATGAATAAACCAAAGTAAGGATCAATAAGTATTAAGCCAGCGAGATAACCGTGCCTGTTTACTTTCATTCACGGTTAGACATTTGCATTTATGCATGAATATGTCCGCTGAAGCAATCCATATCTCTATTAAGTCATGACTATGGCTATGTCATGTTTATAAATATCTTTTCCATCATGTCCCAATTGTGGAGTTATGTCTAGTTCTTGGTAACGTAAGCCATATTTTAAGTCTTTACTGTCTTCCATGACATATCTAAAGCCATGGAAATAGTTTGGAAGATGATTACAAGCACAGCTGAGATTTCGTTTGATTCTGAACACAGTCACGTTCCCAATTATAAAAGCGTGTGCACAAATATGCAATTAGGTTTTTCTTTGAAATAGGCCACTTTGGTTTTCAAAGGCATTGTATATGTAGTCATGTTCCACATTAAAGGTGGGGATGTTGTGATATTCATCATTGTTTCATTTCTTCACATCACAAAAGCCTGCTGTTTTAACAGATGTGTGCTTTTTGTACCCACTGCACGTAAAGTTTGAAAATTTACTTTAATGGTTTAATGGCAGCTTAAGAAATTTGTGGCCACTTTCACGATTGCCTTTCCAGGACAATATGTAGAGAACCTCAGCAAGAATCTGTTAGGAAATGTTTTACGAAATCAAAATTCAGTCATAGTCATAATTTTTCAAGTGCTTAGAAATGATCATATTAAATTTGCTCAATAATAAAAGGTAGTTGAGTTGATTGAAAAAAAGCATATACTATTTTTAAACACTTTCCCTTTTTACCCAACCCATCAGTGGACCACTACTGACCATTCTCATAACAGCAACAGCATTGACATGATAGTGGCTTGCTATTTAGATGCTATATCATGTGCAATGCATTTGGGATTAATAAACATGACATTTTTGATAGTTTGAGTTTCATACTGGTAGACGAATAATATATGCGGCTTTTTGGATCCTTTTTGGATCAAATGCAGGGCATAAACATGACATGGAGAGGATTTTTGTTCCTCCTTATAGTATGAAAAGCTGAATGAACTTCAGTCACTCGCCACTTTCAAACACCACATTAACTAGGTGCAAAAAAATGCTAACAAATTTATTGACAAAACATTAAACCTACTTGCAACGGAAAACTAAACCAGATTAATGGAGGTTTTGAGCCCCGTTCTAACAACTTGAAACCTGTGTAATGACCCGTGTGATCTCATCACTGACAGGGGCTATAGGTATTTTGTGAAAGTGCAACTGGGATTTAAACAGATAAAGTCGAAAACATTGATTTTAGGAAAATTTCACTTCCCTTAGCCAGTCTACCTGAGCGGATGTGAAACAGGCCACTACAATGTATTCCATGTTCGTACATGAGGAGAAACCATCAGGAGAGATTTGTGTCCATAGATTTCGGTGTGACACCAAAACATTGACATTATTAACTCTCTTCAATAAACACATTCAGCCCAACTACATCTCAAAAAACAGACATAAAACTAGACAGGAAAAAAAAGTATATAAAGACAGACACATTTTATTCTTTTACTCAGCCTTTCCATGGGAAACAAAGTCACACTCGATGATCTCCCTTAACTGCAAACTCATTGTATCTTACAATATTAATGACACTGTTCATCACAGAGACAAAGTCTGAACGTTCACTGTGCTTTTATTTGTAGAAATGTTTTTTTTTTGTCAAGAATTAATTAAGATCATTTGCTATAAAACAAATCCTGCTGTTCAGAGTGTTATTTGGACGCTCGATTCGGCATAAAGCCATTAAATGTGCTGTTGGCTGCACCTTACGTGAGCATGGAGCAGCGGGATTCCTGCCCCAATGGGACTTTGATGCAGTTCTCATACTGACCACTAGTTACTAGCAATAACAACTAAGAAACTAAGCTGGGGAGAAAGGTGACAATTCAATGGAACATCACAAAGCATTATTTATTTATTTAGTGTTGGCCAGCCAAAGAAGTGAAGAAGAAATTTATAACAATGGTATTGAGTTTACGAAGATTTGTTCAATGACATATATACCTGCTTTTATAGATTAACCGCAACTGGAAATTACAGACTGCTGTACAATCATGACAAAATGGATCTTGTATCATTTTCACCCTGTATACATGGGCAAGCAGTGATTAATGCATCGCTTAACAAAATAAATCCTTCCTACGAGAGCATCCCGCCATTATTGCTGTCAAAATGGAGGCTTCACATTATTGTTAAAAGATGTTTTGTTTTGACACATGATAATTAGTATAATTTTAGACGCTCTGACAGTTGACTTGGAACACTTTCAGCTTCTATTTCCTGATAAAAAGAAAAGAAAAGAAAAGAAAAATAGAGGCAACTCTGGGAGGTTGCGATGGATGAATACTCTCAGACTGGTACGGTTCCATAAACTTCAAAGTGAGGTTTCTCAGAGGAGCCTATTTATATGTATGTGGCGGAATAAACTCTAAAGATCTGCAAGTGCAGTTGATACAAATTGAATCAAAATGCATCCAAGGAAAGAGGTAATCTTGCGTATGGCCACAGTATGAATCTATAAATTCTGTCCCTCTCTGCAGAGGAGGTCATTTTTCTAACCCGATCTATCATCTGACTTTCTCAGCCTTCTCTGGTCAATTCTAATTTCAGTGACTGGCGTCGATCAAGCTGGCAAATAGCAGGGCGAGAGCGTGATACTTCTTGAAATGGCAGCAATTAAAAATAGAATTTATGATAGACTGTTCTCAAAACATGGAGAGCAGAACATTTTAGATGAGATAGAAGTAGCCGAAAAATCAATATGGCGTCAGATCAAAACAAATGTGTAATGTAAAATGTATCCCGAGCCGTTGCAGGTATGCACATTGTATTTCAATTTATTTCGCATCTCAGCACTAAGGGAGCTGTAAATCTTTCGTCATTGTCCTGAATTTTTTTTTTTTTGTGGGCTTTAACTACTTGCAGCATGACTGCTGACTGAGATAAAAAAAAAATACCCTAAGCAGTTTATAGAGGTTCATGCATTATGCAGTGTTTGTGACTTAATTTTGAATTGTCTGCCCAAAAAATGCAACAACTTACTATCGAAACGTCATCAACCCACCAAAATCAGCATCTCAGAATTGAACCTTTGGGCAGATGGGCTACGAAAGAAGACGACCACCACACTGAAAGCCATGAACAGGACTACAGTAAGCACAAATAGAAATTGGACAGAGATTGGAAAAGACTAGGTGATCGAGGGTTCTTCCTATCTGAATATCTACAACTGGTGTATATTGTGTTTAATAATGGGGCGAGTTTAACCATGCCTGAAACTACTCTAAACAGTAGAAAATGCTTCAACACTTTGTACGCAAAAGTGGATGCATTTTGCCAAGCAAACAACAGAGTCGTGTTTTCTGACACTACATTCTAACTAATTCTGTATTCTGTAAATCTTAGCAGGCCTGTGGTGAGACAGACAACACCACAGAAGACAAACTAAAGAAATAAACAGTGGCTGTGTTGTGCTGTGGGAGCATTTTGCTGGCAAGCTTTGTTTCCGCTTGTCCTCTTAGAGGAAAGGGTCAGTGCAAATCAATAGCAAGTTATTCTGACTGATCACCTTTATCCTATAATGAAATATTTCTATCCTGATGGGAATGGTCTCTTTACTGTTCCCAAACACAGGGTAGGAGGGCTCTCTAAACAATTTAATAAGCACGAAAAAAAAAAAAAAAAACATAAATATTTTACTGTCTTCATGGTTAAAAGATCTGATTCCAGTTAAACATCTACTAGAGAATTTGTGATGTGTTAGACAGATCACTCTACCACCATCATAGAGAATAACTTTCAGGAGAACTGTGCTCATTCCTAGTTGCAACGTGCCAGTGCTTAATCCAAGTGCTTAAATCTGTGGTATCTAATCCAAGAGACATTGTCAACATCTGCTGAACTGGTCAGATCAGAGGCAGACGTAATTAAACTAGGATAATCCATTAATCACAATAGGGGGAGACAAGCAAGGCTTGATTGCAGGAGGTAATAAGAGAAACAACACGGCTTGCGCTACAAAATACATGGTAAGACTTCACAATGATACTAGAGAAAGACAAACTTTTTACAGGCTTAACACCATCAGGTGACACCAACGATGGGAACGGTGCGAAGACAGAACGGGAACAAAATAAATGTGAACAAAAGCACATGATTTGAGCTCAAAACAAAAATAACGAAGGGAGGAATTTGTGGCAGTAGTGCGGTTACAAGGAATGGATACTAAAGTGCTCTGAAGCTGATCTGAAGGGATGCGCTGGCCCAAGGATGAACAGCAGCACTTGCTTTTCTAACATCTGTAAACTAAGCATTTAATATCTAAACATACTCTTGGCCCCTGCTGTTGTTGAGATGTTTTCAAGATGCTGCTTTCTAGACGCTTAACTGTTTCATTAAATTAGGTTCGATGTAAAATATAAGAAAATATGACAAAAAAAAAACACAGAAAATTATTACCAAAGGAAAGTAACACTAATATCACCATTAGCTCCAAATACACTGAGGTCCAGATGTCAGTATTTTCATTACATTTTGAATTTAACCCTCATGCAAAGTTGTACATTTACATGCACACTTTCTTATTCATTATTATGCAAAATAGAATCTTTACTGTGAGTTTTTCAATACATTTGTCCATTTGTACACAATATGCAAAATCAAGAGCACCAAAGTTCTATATTTTATTTATAATAACTAGGATATACATAAATAGATGATGCATTAATGCTAAGTTGTCTATTCTAGTGCTCTTTAATATGTTAGATAGATAGATAGATAGATAGATAGATAGATAGATAGATAGATAGATAGATAGATAGATAGATAGATAGATAGATAGATAGATAGATAGATAGATAGATAGATAGATAGTAGACAGACAGACATAATAAGCTCTTATTGAGCAAGGCCCTTAACCCTCATTTGCTTAGTTGTGAATGTAAAGTAAGGGAGTCTTGTTAATAAAATAAAATGGGATTTATTTCAATAAAATGTGGTTCATAGAATAAGGAAGGAAAAGATAATTGAGAATAAAAAAATTGCATGTGGTGTAGTGCATAGTCAGCACTGATATATTAAGCATGACCCACTTCTGCTAACATTCTGATGCTGGTTCCAGCCCTGATTCCACATGTACATCGGCAGGATGTATAATTCACTATTGGGGGTGATTGGTTTTTTGGACCTGCCTGGATGGGGCAAACTGAAATCGAGTTCCCATGTGGTGTAAAAGGAAGACAGCTGCATTGGTTTGTCAACAGTCTCTGCCAGAGATTCATTGTGCCCACACCTGGTCTTCTAATTATTTTTACACTGTTCAATTCTTGCCGTGCCCTGGGGTTTTCAAAAGTTATCCAACACTGAACATTGGTTTCATTTCTTTCTTCAAGCTAGTCTGACTGCAGCAAGTTCCCCTGATAGTTTCTACTTCTTTCTCTCTGTCTCTCTCTCTCTTTCTCTCCTCCTTTTCCCTCAATTCCATCACATCTTCCTATCTTTCCTGTTACGCTTAATGGTATCAATATATCAGGATCACTGGTGGATTCTGAAACACCTGTAAACATAGCTGTTGAATGTACACTCTTACACAAAGAACACCTTGAAGAACCCTGTTTTCACTCAGTGGGTCTTTCTGATAGAGAAAGACTTTACATTAATTGTAAAATTGTACAGATTGGACCCTTTGTTTCCAAGAGTGTATATTATTTGTTTCATATAGGAAAAAGTCGGTTATTATGGCCAAGGCTGTAACTGAATATGGTGAGGTCTGAACCTCAGTGTCAATCATTTTGGAAGTTATTTTTCCTCTCTTCCCTCTCATGGAGGAATTCAGATCTTCAGCATGCAAGCACTGGCATCCTGTCAATGTAAACTTGCATTTCAAGTCTATGTAGTTAACAGTGATGGTCAGTTTTCAACTGACATCAGAGCATCATGCTTTAGGGTTGACTGTAGTCTTAAACATCCATTATGTGTAGCTCTCTCAAGATTCTGTTCCACCAGATTTTAAAGTCTTGCTAAGACTGCAATGCACATATTCTAGGATAATGTCTGCCAAAGATATGATATAAATGAGTGAGTACATTTTATACGAAATAGAAGAACAGTCACATATACATTATAGCACAGTGAAATTCTTTCTTCGCATATACCAGCTATGGAAGTTAGGGTCAGAGCGCAGGATCATCCATGATACAGCACCCCTGGAACAAACAGGGTTAGGGTCCTTGCTCAGGGGCCCAGCAGTAGCAGCTTGGCAGTGCTGGGCCTTGAACCCCAATCTTCCGACCAACAACCCAGAGCCTTGACCACATGAGTTTTTGAAAAATATGAGGGTTGGTAAAAGGTAAACTTGATTATTATTATTTCTTTTATTCTACCCTGTCAATTTTTTTTCCTTAAGCCGAATACACATGCAGGTGTTCAACTCCGGACTGATTCTGGGCTCGTTTGGGGGTGGAGAAATTCTTACAAACCATCAATCAATTGCGCCATTTGCAAGGGGTTCCTGTGGTACCAAAAAAAAAGAAGGAAAGAACAGTACTTTTTGGATGCACAGCATGATAACAAGGAGTCGATCTTATATAAGAAGATTTAGCTGTGCAGACTGGAGCTGTGACCAGCTCTGCAGTCCTATGAAAGTCTGATTTTAAATATCGATAAGGTGTTCCATCTCCTCCGCTGACCATAACAACCCTTTCCTCACCATAAAAGAACTTGAAATAGGAAGCAACTTGGCAAGTTGGTCCAATTACTTTACTCAGTGCATCGCTCAGACAGCGGACAGCTTGTACCACCTGATGTGTACTGCACCGTGGTTTGGTGAACGTGAGCCCTAAACCCAGCAGTCGACTGAATAATGAAAATATACCATAACATATTAGAAAATTTGGTGAAGCACATGTTTGGAATAATGGTTTATTAAATACCGAGTGGGTCACATTTCTGAATAGTGGGACCTCACAGATTAAAGCCCCAATGGTGCTTACTAAAGATCAGCATTCACTTTAAGGTTCTGAGATTTAATATGCTGCCGTCATTTATTGCTATACATACAAACGGTCAATCTCTCTTGCATGAGATAAACAGTGCAAGCGCCAGTTCTTTTCACAGCAGCCTTTGTAATGCAAATCATCTTTTAGGTTAAAGCAATGGCCAGCCCAAGTCATGCATTAATAGGGTCAGTAATAAGGCGATTTTTTAAATATGCATTCATATTCAAAACACAATCATTCTCCCTTCAAAATATTCTTCTATGGCACTCTATCACACAGAGAAGCTGCTTCATCCTCTCTTCGCTCTGTATAGCAAGCCCCAGAGCAATTATTCTCCC
Source organism: Hemibagrus wyckioides (assembly GCF_019097595.1). NCBI lineage: Eukaryota > Metazoa > Chordata > Actinopteri > Siluriformes > Bagridae > Hemibagrus > Hemibagrus wyckioides. Next base: position 28,370,165 of record NC_080712.1, on the reverse strand, counting down.
ACAGGAAGTCCACATAGCTCTGGCAGTCCTATTCTCCCTTTACAATCCTTCAAAAAAGAAAAGCCTGACAACAAGCTCACGTCGCTTTGCACCAAGCTGAATAAAACACAGCTCGTACTTTTTTTTTTTTTTTTTAATGGCAAAAAAGTTCAGCTTGGCTTCGGGCTTCGAAATGGCATTCTGAAAGAGAAAGGAGAATATTTTTGAAGGGGCAAAGGTAAAATCTTGTAGTAAGCTACATTTGGGTTGGAGGGTCCACCAAAACAGAACTAAAGATAAAGATACATGAGCTGACATACAAATCGCCCCTCCCTGCCAAATTGAAAATTGGTTCAGCTCTGTTTAGTGTATTCACAGAGAACATTTTTAATGCAAGAGCGTTTTAAAATAGCACGAGTGATCACACGCTGGTCTGCGCACATCAAGAGTGCAACACCCTTTTTTGTGCATAAAAGGTCATTGCTTAGTGATGGATTGCTCTGCTGTTTTGACATGTATGTAAGACAAATATTGGCCTAAAAATATATTCAAATGTCTTTCAAGAGATTTATTCTTTAGGGCCCATTAAAGATTACGCAGGGGGCAATTATAGCATCAAAAATGTTTCTACATATTTTAAAGAATAATGCTTTGGAAAACATTGAAAAGATCCAGAAGAAAACATTCAGTGATGAATGATGTGAAAATGAAAACAGAAATAGCATGGATTTGGAGCAGCATGTGATACTTGGTTATTATATCAAGTAAAGAGCTCGGGGTTAAGGCTTCGACCTTTAATTATACTCATTATCAACATTTAAGTAGAAATTCTTAATAACGTGATCAATTATGTGCAGTGTAGTTAATATGAATGTGAGGACAAGAACATGGACCAGAACTGAGTAAATAATATCTGTTAGAAAAAGAAACAGGAAAAATGTTACTATTTAAATGACAACTTGGGGAGAGGTAGAGCTCAGTGGTTAGGACTTTGGCTAACAGATCAGAAGGTCATGTGTTCAAATCCCACCACTGCCAAGCTGCTACCTCTGCATCCCTGAGCAAGGCCCCTCAGTTGCATAAAATAAAGTGTATGCAAGTCACTCTGAATAAAGGGCATCTGCCAAATACTATAAATGTAAATGTACAATGTCCCCACGAGAAAGGTACTGTGCATGGAACGGATTCCAGAGAAACTGCTGCACTGTTTCGGCAATTTGTCATTAGTGTACAGGCAAATCAATTCACTTTTGCCAACCTCTTTGCACGAAAGCTAACACATCTATTGAAAATCTAAGTAAGGTTCTCTAAACTCGGAGCATAAGCAGAGTGGCACAGTCCAGTCACCGCGCTGCGAGTCCTCTGCATCTCTCATCTCAGCCATGAATACAAATGAATGTAATCTGACTCGCTGGGTCAATTTCGCAGCAAGGATGAATTTGCTTGAACAAACAACGCATTTTAATTCGCAGCATTACATAATGGGCAGAGAAAGGATATAAGGAAAGGATAGATCAACAGCTGCTCTGGAACAAAGAGCCTCCTAAAGATACAACAACTGCAAATTTTATATGGCTGATTTTCTAGCTTGCATCAGTAAAAGGTAAAACTATTAGCATCTGTAAATGGTGTCCTAGTGATCACATGACCGCTCTTTGCCACACCAGCACAAGTCCCCATTGCCCCATAGAATATTAAACCACCACTGAGTCATCTGGACTCGTACTTGTAGTTCAATGCTTATGTTCTTACCAACTGCTTTCAATCCACAGTTTCCTTTAGCTCATTGCGAATCAAGTCTTACCATCTCTTGGGAGGCATTTTTGTTGTGTGATCCTCTAACTTTGGTCAAAAAGTAAAAAAAAAAGAAAAAAAGAATATAGTTCAATTTGTTTGATTTATCCTTTAATCCGACTTGTTCAGGCTAATGATTACACAATGCAATATCACCGGTTTAGTACATCTTCAGTACATCTACATCTTCATCTCTTCAGTACATACTTTTTGTCTGAATCCCTTCAAACAAAATGATTCCTTTTCTACCCATCAAGACTTGGAATATATAAATGTATAATAAAAACTAGCTACATTAAGCAGATTCCTTTTCAGTGTGTAAAATCTTAACATCTGTACCATTCTTGTGTTTTCACTATAATGAAAACCTACAGCAGGAAAGAAGTAGATTATACATTTCTTTCAAATCAAATTTAACACGATTTAAAATTTCCCTGCAATAGATTGGTGTCCAATTCGGGGTGAATTGTGCAACCTTGCTCACAAGGATAAAGAGGTTACTGAAGATTAATGAACGGGATGAATGAAATGAGAGCGGCACGATAACACATCGGGTAACGCTGTTGCCTCAGGTTCCCTGGATTGATCATGAACTTGGGTTACTATCTCTGTGGAGAGTTTCACATGTCCCTGACTCCGGAATATACCACGACCCTGATCGGGATAAAGCAATTACTGAAGATGAACGAAAAAATTTATTTAACGTGACACTGACATTTCTATCAGTTTCACGAACCCCTGCAATCGTAGCACAAACCCCAGTGCGGGAAACCGTGCATTTGACAATAACAGCATTTTATTGTGTCATTAGGAAACGTTAAAAAAAAAAAGAGAAGTATTAGGTGAATATAATGTCTGCTTTTAAGGCGAAATTACAGTAGCAATCATTTGAGCTGCTTCGGAAAGTAGCATAGCATGGAAATCAACCCCGACCTGTCTGCCTGATGAATAGGCAGAACAGCTGGAAAGCCTCGGGATACCGAATAAAATGTTTGCTGGTCATACTGTAATGCATAATTATACAAGGATTGATGTTCCAGGCTCTCAGATTTGAGTGCTGTTTTAACCCAAACAGAAAAAAGCCTGTTATTCTATTATAAATCTCACCACAAATTTACTGTGTAAGGCAAAAAGAATCACCAAGACTAAGAATCGAGGTGTATAGAGTGTAGCATTAATAAGGGCATTTATGAAGAAGATAAGGCATGAAGTAAGGGAGTTTTGCTTTAGCCTGCTGTGGTAGAGTATACCCACAGCATGTTTGAAGCAATCAAAACAATGATACGGATGCACAGGGATTCATCTACTGCTGCCTTTTTTCATGCACTCGCCAAGTTGTGACTCAAGAGGCAAGCAATTTGAAGCTGCTCTACAGCATGAGTGAATGTGCGACACCACTGTATAAAGATTAGAGGTCAACAAGGAATGCAACAAAACCCAGGAGCAGCCTATGTGAGAAAAATATAAACCTCTTCATGATGAAGAAATGGTGTTGACGTGTTATTGGTTCCAAAAGGCTGGCTGCAGAGTCCAGAAGTTTGGAATAAAGTCTAATACGTTGACACTATATCACTACATGAGCGGTCCTCGTTGTGATGATTTAATAAAAATAAAATAAAAAATGAAAAATAACAAAACCATGCGATACCAAATCAAGGTAATGAAATTCCATTGTTTGTGCAGAATGCAAGCTTAAAGTTTATTAAACTTGTATTATGCTATTTTGTGTTTTAATAAAAAATAATCTTAATTAAAACAAATAACATTCATATGATACATTCTCCCATTTGAAAAAAAACAAACATTGTCAAGATGTCTCGGCAGTCTGCATTTTGTAGCTTTGGAGTGTATTTATTGACCAAATTATACCTTTAAGCATGATGTGTTTGGTTACATGAAACAGAAGCACTGATCCTGCTATCAATACTAACACTACTACCACAAACCGCTCCACATTCGCATCTCAAATATTCATTCTTCAATACAGAGCAATGTTGCAACCCAATTAAATGTCATGAATCGTGGAGATTCTGCTATATAGGCTTCTCCTTTTTTTTTATGGTTTGATTAGGTTAAGTCAGTGACAAAATTTGATAAGTCACAACTGCTTCGGAAAAAAAAAACCCCTGTGAGCAATTCTGCCACGTTGTTAATTATTTTTCACTTTTCTCTAATACAGAATTACATGAATCAATGCTAAGCTAATTCTATTACTGAGCTCACCCAGCTCTATTCTTCAACCAAATACAAGTAGTATTTAGCTCTAATTACTTGTGGGCCAGGGCTGTATTGGATTCAGTCTCTATATCAGCCCAATTTAAATAGACTTGCATGGAGGAAAAAAAAAAAAAAAAAAAAATGACTGCTAGCACACCCTGCCTTTCCTCCTAATCTTCAATATGTAGAGGATTTTGTTTTGAAGCCTGAGATGAAAGAGGCTGGCTGCTAAAGTATTTTGTGGCGCAGAGCGGGTCATGTGACGAGGCATCATCACAGAAGTATAGTTTGTCTGTGACAGCTATAATAAATCAAAAAACTTTGCAAAGAGTCACACTGCCCAGGCTGATGTCATATTAGTGCTCTGGTGTTTTTAAAAGGGTATCCAGGGCTTTGCCCCGGCTGCACTGTTTTGTGAAACAATAGAGCAATTTCTACCTATACTTGGGTTATCCTGTGGTCAAATACAATCTGTGATACTGAACAATACATCGTGCGAGTCTGATTTATTCGGTTTAACCACACACTTAGTCCTGTGTTCAGCTGTGGGCCTCAAGGGTCACAACACTATACTGTTTCCAATACAACTGGTTCATCTCAAATATAGGGCTTGTTTTTTAGTTGAACCTGATGACTCGAGTAGCAGAGGAATCACCAAAATAAGCACTGCGCCGGCTCCCCCCAAAAAAATAAGCTTAATACAGTATACACACACTGTTAGGTTATTGAGGTTATCTCCTTTGAGCATTAACGGGTGAATCCTTTCCTGTGTGGCCACAAGACTGCTTAGCTGGGTGTTTTCCCTGCTCTCATTACACAGCGGATTTAACGCGATGGCTAATTCAAGTACTCGGGCGATGTGAATCAAGTTCAAATGTTAGGTCAAGAAGTTCCTTGTATTCCGAGTGCAGGTGCTTAAGTATTTCTGATGTGTTCAAGAAAATCAGGCAACCTGAATAATCTGAACAGAAGTATCCTATAAGCCGAGTGTCACAAGCACTTGCCTCTAAGCCTTAGAAAGAAAAAAAAAAATAAGGAATAGAAAATGTGGAGTTTTTGTACAGTAAACTAGGTCTGGTGCTTAGATACATGTGAAAAATATATTTAATGTCTGCATGCAGTGCAGGATAATTTATTATGCTTTTAATACACTTAAATGATTGAATGTTGATCTGCCCATCAGAAACCAGTTAAATTGTCTTTAGGTGCTGTTTTTAAGTGTTTCGTGTTTATAGCACCGCTGTATAAAAGCAGTACCGCACGAGCAAAAGAGTGATCATACTGACCATCAGCACAGCTGTGATTAGCGATGGCCAAATTACAACCATGCTGATATTATATCACACTATTGCTTGTGCAATTTTGCATATCATGTTATGATATTTTCCCATATAATATTTACTTTGAGTTAATTCATCATTCAGAATATAGGAATAAGAAGAATAACCAGCATTACAACATTTGTGTTTAAAGCCTTGAAATTCATTGTGATATGGTTCGAATCTTAATAGGAGAAACACATTCATGAGATTCTTCCTCACAGTGAGAGTCATGGCTCCCCTGCAGTGTTGTGTGTGCTTCTGTCTGTTATGACATGTATTTTTGTATTGAATTTGGTCCTCTCTCTGCCCCGGTCCTGTCCTGGTTGATTACCCTATTGTGTTCACCTTTTCTGTGTTTAGTCCTTAATTAGTTTGCGTATTTGTCGTTTGCAGAGTGTACGGTGCAGTTCTGTGTGTTGTTTATTTTCTGCTCTTGCCTCTAATATACTTTCTGAATATGGATTTTCCTTCTGTGATGTTGTTGCCTGTGAACTGACCCCATCTCTTGTAGGTACTACAATGATGCTTGTAATTTCCCCAAAAAATAAACACGCTCATTTGACACATTTACATCCTGCCTCTAAACACATTTTACTGGGATAAATCAAATCTCTGTCCCCGCCCTCCAGTTTGGTCATAGAGGGATGAGGGATGGCCTGAAAATCTCTAGCCCTACTTCTGGCGTTTAGTGAAGTAAGTGAACTTTTTGAAATGTGGAATAAATGCATGCTGTTCACTTTTCAAAAATAATACTGCATAACAATCAGAGTCAGGGTCAGTGTGCTGTCAGTGTTAATTAACCCACATGAAAGGGGGACCAGACTCTCTCCAACAATTATGTTCACTTCATATAAAACCGCAGGAATTGAACACACACTGCACTAGGCAACGACAACACGAGCACTACCAGGAACTGATTTGCACCAGCTCCTGGGGGGAATCTGGCTTTCATAGCTGAAATACAAACCTAATTGGATTAATGGACCTTTAATTCCAATAGTTTACTAATTAGCTGCTTGCTTTCCTATTGGCTTCGACAAAATTGATTTAACTTTTGTCATTCAAAAAGAGTGAAGTGTTTGCTGGTGCATATATCAGTATCTAAAACCTTTTGCACCACACTGTGCTAGTTAGACTAAGAGGAAAAAAGGATTTTTCAATGGTCTTATGTTAGTTAAGGAGTCTTCTTAAAAGGGCTCTACTCTAAATGGGAACCCTTTGTTTTAGGAGTCTATAGGTGTTCCCCCAGTGGGACACAAATGTAAACATTTGCATTAGCACTGTTAACTGATCGCTCCAGGGCCCCTGGGTTTCCTCTGGGTTCTACAGTTTCCTCCAATCTCCCAAAATATTCCATGATTACCCTTATGTGGTTGTGGTCGTGTCTGTGTGTATTTCCACCCAGTGAATGCCCAATATTCCCTGAGAATCCACTGCTTAATTACCACAGGCTCCACCCATACTCTCTCAGTTCATTAATTAAATCTGCTAATGAAAACTAGAAGCAAATCTTTGCACCATAGGTCTTACCTCTAGGCTATGTTCACTGCCTCAAGGGTGAGATTAAATGCACAACCCAGACATATTGGCTTAGACTGGATCCCAGAAGGACCCATATTTGGCACCTATTTGCTAAAACGTCATGTATGCAAGGATTAATCACCCATTTCCCCATCCTTTCACTGAATACAGCCACTGCTGTTGCTGCCCTCTGTTGCCAAAACTGGATGACAACAGCCACATCGATTCGGCAGTACTTAGCCGAGTCACATGGCCATATGTGAGATATGTATCTGAAATCTGATCTTTTCAAATCATACACAGCCCTAGATCATCGTCAGATCCGAAACCAGGGAAGAGGTCCAAGATGAATATTTTCCAGCCAAGCTCTTTATCTGTATTTTTTTTTGTTTGCCACATGTCTTCCAGAGACCCACAGCCACTCTCTTTTACCATGTGGCAGCTAAGTGTGTGATGCCTGTTTCATGTTTGACCGTGGCACTGGCACGATGAGGCTCACAGTCAGAATGTCGTAATCAGTGTCTGTGCTTTTTTCGCAAATCCGTTTTGATCACTGGGACCACATGCCCCTTCTGTTGACGTTTGCATGATACACGAAAAAGCATAAGCCAGCAAAGTTCAGAATGCTTACTCTCCATAATCCTACAGCCATATGTGCAGCAGTTTTGCGATAAGTAATGTTTTCAATCAGAGTCCACCCCACAACCCGAGTAGAATTGTTATTTAAACATTTTTACTAGTGTCTCCATCATACACTACAGACATATACAACCCAATTTCTCAGTTTATTTTTGTACTCTAGCATGGACACTGGAAATGACCTGTTTTTTATATTATGTGCATTATAAAACAAAACGTGAACAAAAATACGATGTAAAAAGTAACAAACTATGTTATAACAGACACTTGTTAAACACTTTATTAAAACCTTGCTATACAAATTATTCTGAATGATTATATTTGTATGAATGTACACACGGTACACACACGGTGATACTGAAAAATATGTATTTGTATACAAGTATGGTATAAGGAACACTTAAAATGCATCTCAGCACACCGCCATTAATTCCTTAGGCATAGAACGCTGCATTTAAATTCCTGCTCAGTGGTTTACAGATCAATGTATTAACTGATCCTGACCTTAGAATATGGCACACAAATTGACATATGAAAACGTCTTAGCGCTTTTAGACTCTAATTAGTGATGATTAAAATTCTCAATTGACTTCTTCAGCTTTTGCTATCATACATGGCAGTTACTTAGAAGCAACAAAGAGCCTAGTCAAAATAATTACAGTTGAGACTAATGTGATGTTATAATAAGGTTTGTGCATGATTAGGCAACCTAAATGTACAAGATTTTGTCGCACCTTTGCAGAGCTAACAATGCAATTATTAGTTATTTTCACATAACACACTGCCAGTTAGGGAGTAATACAGGTATTTCTAAATAAAGAACAATAAATAATAATCTTGATGTATCTGCTACTACTTTTTAAATGATTTATTATGACAATTTCAAGAAATTTTCGAATATTATTTTATCATGCTATTATATCGTTCTCTATGTTTATTATTATGATTCTAAATCACACCAGGATCTGCTAACAACATACAGATGTTTTTTAGGATTTAGGCATTGATCATCCATCCATTGTCTATACCCGCTTATTCCTAATTAGGGTCACCGGGGTCTGCTGGAGCCTATCCCAGCGCACATAGGGCGAAAGGCAGGAGTACACCCTGGACAGGTCGCCAGTCCATCACAGGGCCACATATAGACAGACAACCACACTCACTCCTATGGGCAATTTAGAATTACCAGTCAACCTAATGTACATGTTTTTGGATTGTGGGAGGAAACCAGAGTACCTGGAGGAAACCCACACAGGCACAGGAAGAACATGCAAACTCCACACAGAAAGGCCCCTGCCTGTTCAAACCCGGGACTCGAACCCAGGACCTTCTTGCTGTGAGGCAACCACTAAGCCACCGTGCTGCCAGACATCGATCAGTTAGATTTATTTCTTAATCAGATGTGATTTGAGTGGAGTGTAAAGAATAATCTCCTCTTCATTTCCTTGCTCAATCGGGGAATTGTAGATTTAGTGGAAGAATAGGTTTGTTGACAGTCCTTTTTTTAAATATATATATATATAAATAAATCAGAAAGTACCATTACATCAGTCTGGGTTTATTTATATACCAGTCTTAATTGTGTAAACAATTCGTCAAGATTCCTGACGTGGAAACAATAAGTAAGTAAGTAATAGTTCACCCTTTCATTCAAACTATATGATGAAATGCACTGACACTCCTCGAATTAAAACGAAATGAAAAAATGTCAGAACCGGTCCACTGGACAAAGGTGAAACGTTCAAACTTTGCAGAGGCAGATTATGTGCAGGAATTAACAAGCGTTGCAGGCTAGACACACACATCCTCACGCTGCATAATGTGACGCAATACGGTGCTCTTGTGTCCACATTGCTAGATTCGACTCCGGACCTCTCATCTCTGATCTGCGTGTACATGGAGGCTGTTTGAAGTTGAAGAAAGATGCTGTCAGAGTGAAGGAATTTTCTCACAATGGGCCCCTGTGAGGAGAACATTATGGCTCTACTCATGTGGCCTTTCCTAATAAACTATTTGCACATGCATTCTCCCAAGCCCTTAATAATTCAGAAGCAGTGGACAGACAGAACTGCTGCCTGTTACAAGGCTACCAGCTTACTGGCTTAAAGTCCAACACTATTATAGCAAAGCAGAAAACAAGCACGGTTGCTAACGCTTATTATAGCCTTATGACATTTACTGCAGTAAGCACATACATGCAGCTACCATCAATTCAGTTTAGCTGAAACTAGCAAAAAAAACACTATATAACTACCATACTTTAATTTATCTGGCATACAGATATGCTAGCTGATGTAATACTTTGCCTGAACAAGCAGTGAGTGAGTTGCTAAGCACAGTTGCTTTAACTGCATCAAGACAGATCAATACAATGTCTGCAGCTGTTATCTTAGTAACCCTACATTCAAACTACTAAGTGGTTTCAGGCACTTCTGGTTTGTCTGTTGCAGGAATTGTAGTCATGTGTGGGTATGCACAGATTTTATTTTATTTTATTTTAGTTCCAAACAGAAACAGTAACGGCCAAAAATATATAGCCTGTAGCCCACTACACTATTCACACATCACTCCAAACAATTCAACCACATACCTGTTTAATTAAACTGTATTTAACTTTATTTACTTCTCCATTGCTAGGCTTCATTCGTAGACTCGTACTCGCTATGTACACTGACCAGGTGCCAACAATCTCCAGCACTTCTTTCCAAGTTTTAATTTACCATATCTCTATTTTACACACTTAAGACATTATTAATATTTGCCTGTCCAGCACAATGAGTACTTGGAACTAAATGTATAAATAATCTCAGTATCAATTCATATGCCACAGCTCGTTCTGATGCTTGCAGCTCCATATTGTACATGTACTTGATAAATGATGGTTCATGTGTTGCTTTCTTGTGTGTGAACATAATTAGTAGCATTACACAAACAGAACTATTGGCCTTCGCTGACCTAGTTAAGACAGTTTAGTCTGTTCTCAAGGAAAAAGAGGAACCAGAAAGACTCAGTCCTTTTTCTATACTCTCTCTATGCTACAAGACTTTATACTGTAATTACACTTTATATCTGTAATTAAAAGGTACACTATATCTCCAAAGGTTTTGGGACACCCCTCCAAATCATTGGATTTAGGTGTTCCCAGGTGTATAAAATCAAGCACCTAGGCATGCAGACTGCTTCCACAAACATTTGTCAAAGAATGGGTAGCTCTCAGGAGCTCAGTGAATTCAAGCTTCATACTGTGATAGGTTGCCACTTGTGCAATAAGTCCGTTCGTGAAATTTCCTCACTACTAAATATTCCACGGTCAACTGTTAGAGGTATTATAACAAAGTGGAAGCAACTGGGAACAACAGCAACTCAGAGACGAAGTGGTAGACATAAAATTACAGAGGGGGGTCAGCGCATGCTGAGGCGCACAGTAGGCAGAAGTCAGAAACTTTCTGCCGAGTCAGTAGCTACAGACCTCGAAACTTCATGTGACCTTCAGATTAGCTTGAGAATAGTGTGTAGAGAGCTTCATGGAACGGGTTTTCATGGCCGAGCAGCTGCCTCCAAGCCTTATATCACCAAGTGCAATGAAAAGCATCAGATGCAGTGGTGTAAAGCACACCACTACTGGACTCTAGAGCAGTGGAGATGTGTTCTCTGGAGTGACGAATCACGCTTCTCTGTCTGGCAATCTGATGGATGAGTCCGGGTTTGGCGGTTGCCAGGAGAACGGTACTTGCCTGACTGCATTGTGCCAAGTGTTAAGTTTGGTGCAGGGGGGATTATGGTGTGGGGTTTTGTTTCAGGGGTTGGGTAGTTCCAGTGAAAGGAACTCTTAATGCTTCAGCATACCAAGACATTTTGGACAATTTCATGCTCCCAACTTTGTAGGAACAGTTTGGGGATGAACCCCTTCCTGTTCCAACTTGACTGCACACCAGTGCACAAACCAAGGTCCATAAAGACATGGATGAGCGAGTCTGGTGTGGATGAACTTGACTGGCCTGCACAGAGTCCTGACCTCAACCGCATAGAACACCTTTGGGATGAATTAGAGTGGAGACTGTGAGCCAGACCTTCTCGTCCAACATCAGTGCCTGACCTCACAAATGCGCTTCTATAGGAATGGTCAAAATTCCCATAAACACACTCCTAAACCTTGTGGAAAGCCTTCAGAGAAAAGTCGAAGCTGTTATGGCTGCAAAGGGTGGGTCAACTCCATATTAAACCGTACGGATTAAGAATGGGAGGTCATTAAAAATCATGTGCATGTAAAGGCAGACGTCCCAAAACTTTTGCAAATACAGTGTACATTTGGCAAGGAGTTGGCACTGTTAGAGCCAAAGAACTACATAAATAAAACTAAACGCTCCAAATTTGTAATTTCTAAAACGTCTGATGAAGCTAGAGATAAATCACACTGGATATAATGAGCTGTTTCCGGACATCACAGATATGCAGAAAATATATTATAACTTTATAAATATTTTCAACTGCACAAAAACGGGAAAAGTTTAATGTATTACTTGAAAGTAGTAAAGCACTAGATCTAAAGGAGAAGTTAGTTTTACACATAAAGTAAATTTATTTTGCTTTCATTGTCTACTTATAAAAGCTGGAAGAAACAAAGCTTAAGGGGTTACATGGCATCATTTACAGTGGGTAGTGTCGTTATCCATGCTTCCGCAATCCAGAGTAAGCAATCAGCCACACAGTCAGCGCTCAGGCCCGCCTGGGTTGCAGGGCCCTGTGTAAATGCACTGGCTGCACTGCAGTTATTCTCTCCCTGCTGTCTGAGTTGTTACTTGTTTGGTAACATTAACATCCTTTTAAACTGCAGCGACATTCTGAGATCAAATGTTTCATCCCATTGTAAAATAATGTTTTTTTGTCTTGCTAGGGTAATATAATAGGAGGTACAAACTAACATACATAATGACACACTGGAGTATTAGACTGCGCCAACTACATTTGATCTGATTCTAAATTACAGATACATACAAACACAAATATGAACAAGATAAACAGTATTTATTTTCTTTGTCTACCGTTAGTGATCTGATCTAGTAGCCAGATCTTTATTAAAGATGCTGAGATGCTTTTCTTTTCGCCATGGTTGTTAAGAGTTGAGTTAACCTAGACCTCTTATCTTTATTGTTTGGACACATGATAATTGGACACTAATTTGGCAAACAATGTAATTAAAAAGATTTAGAAGTGAGGCAATCCAACCTACAGAGCTGTGTGTGTGTTAATGCTTTGGAGACACTCTGGTCTTATATCTAAGTGTAGTAATGGAGAAGGAAACATTTCCTGGTCATCAGTCAGAAAAGCAGCAAACTGGATGTCCTGTACTACACGGCATCTTGTGTGTGTCTCAGGTGCAGGCTGCTGTGTAATTGCTATGCAACATTCATGTGACATGCCTACAAATCAAGTATTTAAGCAAAGCTTTAGCTTGCAAAAGAGTGGCAGTTTCTCAATCCATTCCTCTAATAGCTTGCCCTGGCTTTATTCACTTCATCTTCATTCGACATCCTGCCATGATTCTCAATGCATGATATCCCCCCATCCCCCACTTTCTTTGCCAGAACCTCTAAATATATATATATATATATATATATATATATATATATATATATATATATATATATATATATTTGTGATGCAGTGCATTTATAAAGAAGCTTATAGAATTATCACAAAATGGTAAAAAAAAAAGGGGGGGGGTGGACTACCATCCTTCCCTCTCCTGCATTTTGCAAAATGCTTTCTTAGTTCGGCCAGCTTGAATCTCTGTCCCATGTGCTGGATTTGTTCAAGTCACTGGTTATCTGTGCATGGCCTATTTTCTCTCCCTGTGAATGTAGGGTACCCTGTTATGCATGCCTGATGTGTGTATTTCATTAGCATAAAAAGGCCTGGATTAAGGTTTCACTGACACCTTGTGGCGGGCCGTCACAGGTCCGCAGAGAGAAAGAGCTAGTGATTGACGCTAGCTTTCGGCTTAAGCGCAGCTACTGCATCTACGAATGTGACGCTAACAGACAGTTGTGTCACAAGTCTGCGGTCACAGCATACACGGTGTCAGTCTTTAAAGTGCGTAAGGCAAAGCTCCATCTATGAGACAGAGCTGTGCTGTATCATTCCCCACATATGCCCACACACACACACACACATACACATCAGTCTCAGACACACATGATCCCTTGGGTAATAGCTCCGACTTAATTAGCGTGAGCACTGACTGACAGTGCCATCAGATATTTAATGCTACATTGCAACGAGCAACTAGCATGATCATAGCATTATTTTGCTTAAGATTTGCACAATAATTCATCCAATTTCATTGCAAACCGAATTAGCAAACAGAAGCTTAGGAATTTAATTCGTTATCAAAACTTCCATCTGTTGGAACATGCAGGCATTTTACAGACTGGGTTGGGGGAGCTGTATTATTATTATTATTATTATTATTATTATTATTATTATTATTATTATTATTATTATTATCAGGTCTATACTAAAGACATCACACCATGACCATAATACGCTGCAGCAGTATTAATATACTTTAATACACTCTAATATCATAACAATCGATTCATAAACTACCATCAATATTTCAAAACTACAGACTACTGTCTGGCAATAATAAACCGAGGCAGTGACTCAATTTCCTCATTTAAGAAAATCGACATCAAAGTAATTACTGTATGATGAGATTTTACATTATATGAATTTCACATGTGTGTTACATTTAGCTCATATTACAAAACAGAGGGAGGGGAAAGGATAATCATCCTCTTAGGAAAAATAAGGAAGATGTGTCGACTTAATTTGCTTGACTATATTTGATATTTGCACTCTAATGCGTTTCATTATGGAACGTTTCTGCTCTTCGCCGAAAAGTTCTCTCACACCAATTAAACTGTCAGTATGATGCCTGTAAATTGACAAATTAGCAATAAAGTTTTAGTAGCACTTTCTGTGAAGATGACCTGGTCTCTGTTCTATAGAGTGACTTCATCACACATTAGAAATCATGCTTTGTGTTATTGAGGGCAGCTGATGAAATCAAACAGAAGCACTGTATTCATAGTCACTAAGATTCTTGATCAATGATCATAACTGTTCACTCTTTACAACTAACTCCTGCTACTCTTTTATAGCACAGAGCAGTACAAAACAATAACCTTCAATCTCCTGTCCTTGTAGCTTCCCGTTCTTTGGTCACAAACCTGCACGTTGTCATTTCTAAAGGCAGCCTTGGGTACATTATGTCCTGCAATGACAACACTCATGGAATGTCTATCGGTGCTTGTGCTGTTCTTAGACAACGCTGAGAACTACTCACAGATGTTCACAGATTTATTCAACACCACACACGTCATCTTCACCTACATCCTGACTGTGATCCATAGTTCTAGAAATATATCAAATGATGAGCCGTTGTGGAGGGGAAAAAAAAAAGATTTTCCAGAACTTATTTCCAGTGTAGGGGTCACTTACTTTGCACTCTGCAACGATGAATCTGCTTAATCGTGTTATATAGTTACATGGACTCGAATTATTCCTTGATTTACACGAAGCACTAAAGAAGGCTTACCTACTTGTGAAACTTGCTTCATATGTGCCAGAAGAATCTGTAATATAGCCGTTTCTCTTGACCTCTGTGGTTTTGCATTGTAAAGAGCAGCAGATTACAATGATGTATATACTTTGCCTTTTTAAAGGCAGTTTGTGGGTTTTTTGTACACTTGGCAGAAACCTGAGCATCACACCCATATGTGCCCATTCCAGATTTAGTCTCCACTTTGCTGTTAAAATAACTTCCAATCTTCCGCGAAGGCTTTCCACTAGGGTCAGGGTTATTTTGGCTGCGAGGATTTTCACCTTCACCCACAAGAGCATTAATGGTCCAGTGGTGCACTGATGTCATGTGAGGAGGTCTGGGGTGCAGTCGGTGTTCCAGTTCATCCGAAAGTGAGGTTGAGGACAGGGCTCTGTGCAGGAGTTCTTCCACTCCAACCTCGACAGGCCATGTCTTCATGGACCTCACTTTGTGCTGAGATGTACCATCATGCTTGAAGGTTTGGGCCTCTTAGTTCAAGTGAACGGTAAACTTTTAATACAAAGACAACTTTGTAGCAACAATTTTGAAGGAAAAGATCCACGTGCGGGTGATAAGGTCAGATGTCCACAAACATTCAGTCACAGAGTGTAATTCTATTAGCCAACGGCTGAGAGATCAGGAATAAAGTTGTTGATAAAGTTGTTGTTTCTTTGAGTGAAGCAATACTTTTCTTTCAAATCACTGGTAAGTGTGGATGAGTAATTTTGCACTCTTTATTCTTAGATAAGGAATTTAGACAGATTTACAGCTTCAGATCAGTTCGGCAATCTCTGAAGTTTAGCATGTGCTGCAGAGCCCCAAGACATGGATTAGGTTTGTTTTGAAATAGCCAATGAGGTATGATACTATATTTGTACACCATGGCACATAAACCCTGAAAGAAAATCAAACACTGGTAGACAGTATTAAAAAAGAAAAATCAATGTGCTATAAGCACTAGGTTGTGATTTTATTTTACTTCACTAATACCGTATTGCTTCCTTGAAGCCACATGATTTTCAGTGCGTAGCATCTTGGATAAAAGGACCTTTAAGCACCACATAATCACTTCCAGTCCGTTTCTGGCTACTGAACCTCGAGAAACAGGTCCTTCAAGCATTTTTTCATTGTTTAACAACCATTTTCCTATATGATCTCCAGCATATGAGATCAGTTTGTTTTTTTTACAGGGAACATTTAAATGCTGCTGTTTTTTTTTTATAATGTTCCTACAGAACAAGTGTTTTTAATCTCTAAGATGTTCGGTACCCAACACAGGTGGAGAAAAAGAGAGGCATTAAACCATATCAGTCTTAACACTAATTGCAGTTAATCTGCAGGAAGAAATGCTTTTAAAGCCTCTGGGCCATGCATTTTAAGCTCCGCTGTGACAGAGCAAACGTACATCATAGCTACATCACCAGCAGCCTAAGTGCTACTTAGAAGTAATCGTTTTGTTGATTCAACTCACACAAAAGACACTTCAATCACCAGTCACCCACACTTAAAACAGGCTGCTGGATCTGTAAGCATTTTAGGTTCAGTATCCCCAACCCCAAAGCAACTGCACAGTTCAAAAGTAGCCTCAGGCCTGCTTTTACGTAAAACTTGGTGTTTAATCGTCTGATACTTAAAAGCATTTTGCAGCTAATTCTAGACCCTTCATTTTCACCAGGAGTCCAGGAAGTCTCCATTAAACACGGCAAGCTTCCAGAAAATGGTTCCTGTAATACTGACGTCCTGGCATTCTTCAAAAGTTTGAAATGAAACTTTGGAAACTTTAAACAGAACAGCCACACTAGGAGAAAATAAGAAAATGTGACTGTCCATATATGTTTAGTACACTTGAAACACTTGGAAG
This sequence comes from Hemibagrus wyckioides, assembly GCF_019097595.1. Lineage (NCBI taxonomy): Eukaryota > Metazoa > Chordata > Actinopteri > Siluriformes > Bagridae > Hemibagrus > Hemibagrus wyckioides. Next base: position 28,353,223 of record NC_080712.1, on the reverse strand, counting down.
TAGAGGGGATGCTGTCAGCATGGTGTGTGAATTCAGGCTCTGACAGTTCCTCAACCTCAGTCACATCACACCAGTTATTATCAATTTCTGTCATATCTATATACAGTTACAGTTTCAATTCCAGCTGGTCTCTAAAATGCAAAAGTTAAATCACCATGATCCTGACCATTTATTAAGGATACCTGATGGAACAATCTTCTTCCTATTCAGGTCTGTATATATATCCATATGGTCTAATTATTTGTTCATTCCAAATAAACGTATAGGTATTTGGCTGCATCCCTATAGTGCACCTGAAATGTGGTGGAAGGGTTTTTTGCTCTTGGTATAAAATGGACAGAGCAGATGCTAAATGAAGCAGCTCTTACAAGTGAAGAGTGTTCATGTGCAAACACCAGACTGTGACCCACTGACCCAGACCCTTAACTCTCTAGCAGAACAGGGACCGCATAAGGTCATCATCTGTGTGTTTTTAACAATGACACTAGCATCCTATGAAACACAAATCAGACTGAAGCTGACCAACCGAGACAGGACCTCCTACCTCATCTTTAAGTTCCCTGGCTGTGGCTGTCCATCGTAAATGGACACGATGTCAAAGTCCTCCTCCAGAGCGAAGGTGTGGAAGGAGAGCTGTATTCGGTTCCTTTCTCCCGTCAATATGATCCACGTGCAGTTGGCATAGTTGGGGTAACCGTGAGGGAAACCAGGGCTCTCTATGGTTCCATTCAGGCCTTGCACCAAACCGCCACACGACTGACCTGAAGACAGAACCAGAGAATGAACATCACCAGCAAAAGCCATAATACATATGTAACACTTATTCTAGAAACCTAATATCTTATTTACTTCTTGGTTATTAGCTGTTCAAACAATATTTGAGACTGTACTTAGACTACATCTTCAAGCATTGTGATGACAGAAATCCGTCTATTAATGCATGACTTAAAACTTCCCCGGCTAGCAATTACCATTCAGCTAATCACAATGAAGCCCTAAAGCTGGAGGTCCAGCCCCAAACCAATTAGTAAGATGATCCATCATTTAGCTATCCATATTGAATTCATAATGTATTACAGTTTAACATTTTTATGGATTCAATCATTGCTTTGTTTGCTTTCAGCTAGAATACAGCCTTCAAATACCAAGATATAAAAACAGTACATAGTAGTATGCTTTAATAAATAAATAAATAAATAAATAAATAAATAAATAAATAAATAAAACCCCACCCAAAAACTTATACACATTAACTAGAGAACAACCTGGAGAAGAGCCTAGTTGCACATCCAGGACGATGCTTTTCACTTTATATGGAAAAAAACCCCAGAAAATATTATTTTATTTTATTATTTATTATTTATAAAATAATATTATTTAATATTATTTTTTTAATAATGTTTATGAAAAATTAATTTCTTGTTTGAATAAAAACAAAATACATTAAAAAAAAAGCTATTTTCTTTGTTTTCCCACTTTCAGTTCAGAACAAAACCCTAATGAAAGTAATGTACCTGGACACAGAGTAGACTGAAAACTGTGATACAACCGCACACTCTCTGCCCCAAGATTCATACACTTTTGATACGTTTCTGGTTTTCATCCAAAATATAATTCAAGGCATCTGAGGCAAGTTCCAAGCCTTCAATAAATAAATAACGATGTACAAAGGTGAAAAGGTTCATTTTTTTCTAATCTTATACAGGTTTTATACCCTGTCACTTTCACTTTCATCATGAACAAGACTAAATCATAAAGGGACTCAAACTTGAAGGTCATACGCGCATGGCTTGTGAATAAAAGCAACTCAGGCACTTAAGGCAACCAGAGACATTGGCATATCTCCCACACCCTGTCTCCTGTGGCATTTGTGTGTGTCTGTGTGTGTGTTTTATCTTGCACTGCCCACAGATTTCTCCTCCATCATAAGGGAGCTTATCTCTAGCACCAGGAGAGTACACAATAATAACAAGCCTAACAGTCGTGCCACACGGCGTGTTGCAGCCGCATCGCCAGTAATGCATTTGGCTTCATTAAAGAGGTGTATAAGCCTTGATGAAAGGAGATTATACCATTGTCCTTTCAACCTCTCTCTCTTTTTTATTTCTGAATAAGGCTAAATCATTCAAACATCAGCTGAGCACCACTAACTGAAAGTAAAGGGAGTGTGTGTGTCTGTATGTAATGCTGCCATTGATTTCAACTTGAGTGCACAGAGTCTATAACCAAAGATGAATAAGTACTACTTTGGCCTTGAAAACTGTTAAATTATTGATATACTATATGTACATATACACTCACACCTGTTTATTTACATACTCAAATTACCCAATCATACGGAAGCCAGACAATGCAGATATCGGTCAAGATTTACAATTAATCTTCACATCGAACATCAGAATGGAGGGAAATCTAGGTTACTTTGACCGTGCCACAGATGCTGGTGCCAGATGTGCTCGTTTGAGTATTTCAAGACCTGCTGATCTCCTGTGATTTTCACACTCATATACATACACACACAAGGCCCTAGTGTTTACACAAAATGGTGCGAAAAACAAAAAAACATCCAGTGAGCAGTAGAATGGAAACGCCTTGTTGAGGAAAGAGATCAGAGGTAAAGAAGGGTCAGGACATCTACAGTAACTACTGTTTACAGCTGTGGTGCACAGAAAAGCATGAGGCAGATGGACAGCAGAAAACCGCATCAGGTTCCACTCAGGCTAGAGTGGGGACTGAAACTGGACAGCTTCAAACCAGTTGATGTTTTTCCAAACTTTAGTTGTACAGATAATGTACTATATTTATATAGCTAATGATAACCCTGTATTAGCATTTTTCTACTGTATTCTAAAGGAGAAAAACTGGGATATTAAGCACTGAAAAATTTAAGTATTTATTCATTTAATGCATCATTTATTAATTTTTCTTAGGACTAAACAAAAAGAAATGAACACATTCTACAGGCTTTTAACACCAAAGTTACTGCATAAGGCTGAACATAGAAAAACCCTGTACCAAAAGCCTCTCTATTCTGTTTGACTTTTTGAAAATAAATTTAGTATGGAGATTAAATCATGCATTTTCTAAAGGGTCAAGAACCTGTCATTCTTTCTGTCCTCTCACTTCTCCATCAATCAGGCCTCTGTGTTTCTCACCGTGTACCAATCCATCAACCGTGGCCTCAGAGCACATCCACAACCTGATGGAAAAACGCCATTTGATGAACAGCTTTCAGCTAAAACTTAAATAATTGTCTCTCTTTTGCCTGATTTGATACATAATCAGTCAGCACTTTAATGGTCAGCTGTGGGTGCAGAGGTTGATGAGGGCAGCAGTGTTCTACTGTGGTGGAAACAGTCATCAGTTTAGCACTTTGTATTTCAAGGGGGCCCCAAGAAGACAGATGAAACATTCGGCCCTAGAATATACCGCAGTGCACCGCGTGACGAATCGTGTCAAAACCTTGGTTCCAATGTGTGAACATCTGATCCAGCTCATCACTGAAATAATAAACCCTTCATGAGTTGGGTCAGGTGTGCTGAGGGCAAGGAAACGTCAAACTGTGCAGGGCAGCAGGGCCGCACGACTCCAACCGAAAACCTCGGTTACAAGACACAGTGATTTCAGCTGGACTGAATAACAGGGAAGCCTAGCTGACAAACAAATGACACTTGGGAACAGCACTATATAAACAAAATAAAAATGAACAAACACATGCACACACACGGGTGAAACCTCATACAAATATACTCTAAAAAACATACAAATGCAGATATAAATATATTTTCTTTTTCTTTCATTTATTTTTTAAAAAGGTATCTAGTAGAGACTAGATGAGGGGGTCAGATTGAGATCCCATATAACAACAAAAATCTATTCTCAAAATTAGTTAAAAATAATAATCCGGGTAGGTAAAAATAAATACTTTTTTCTTGACTAAATAAATAAATAAAATCTAGAACTTTAACATGATGTAACTTGTGGTACACTACGCTATAAAGAATGCATTAAAGAGAAACAAACAAACAAAAAAAAGCAGCCCAAAAGCCCATCTACAATCAGAGCACAAAAGACCATCATCTTACATTTAAGGAGCCAAATTTCACGTTTTTTTTTTCTTTTTTTTCCCTTCACACTGAAATAAAGAAAAATGCTAAGTGAAGCAATTTAGACATTTGGGATTATAGACATTATAGAAATTGTAAAATAATTACAGTGCTTATTACAGAATTTACACATCGGAACACTACTTGAAAAACAACTTTAATGATTAGAATATTTTTCATTTATGACTGAATATATGTGAAACTCATCTGGTACCATGGCTGTCCACCACATGGGACAGTGGTAGCTCAAGTGGTTCGTGGAGAAAATCGGGGTTCAAGCCCCAGCACCATAGGGCTCTTGAGCCCACCCTGTTCCAGGGGTGCTGCATCATGGCTGACCCTGCACTCTGACCCCAACCACCAAAGATATGCGAAGAAAGAATTTCGCAATCTATATGTGACAACTTAATCTGGTTATTTGGATACTTCGAATTATTTGGTAAGAAAAGTATTATATGGCACTTAGTTTGGCATACAATGTAAGTAAACCCTCTCCAGAGGAAAGTGGACCAACTTTCTGAAAAACAGCTCTAGTTAGTCACTAGCTGGTTATCATGAATTCTCAACAAATTCACAACTGGGTAACCACCTATTTAGCAAACAAATAAACACCTAACCTGTTTACTATCTCTCTTGAATCAAAGGTGATCTTATAGTATAATATCAAACTCCCCCCAATCCTGTTTGCTTTATTTACACACTCGGACTCTCTCTCCTGATTAGCTGGGTGGTGATGAGTTTATGCATACAAATGTGCGGCCAGTTCCGACCCCTGTAACAGCGCCTGACTGTTAGGTTGACTCGCAGCAGCTCAGGAACATGTTTATTGTAAAGCCTGTTTTTCTCCCCTGACTCAATCGTGTTCATGTAGCTTTTATTACACGGGCGCAATAATTAATGAGCAAAATCCACAAACCATACAAATAAAAGTGGTAAAGGCTACCGAATCAACCAGGGATTTGTTTTCTCTCAATATTCAATGTGCTGTGACTGGAAATCTGTCCCGCTGGGGTACGAAGGCTCACGGTAGTAAATAGTGCTCCTGTAAACATGGCTGAAGGAACCCATCAAGGTGCGTAATGAGTAATTACTACAATTTCCACTACAAATGTAATCAACTAAAAAAGCACTGCATTTCCTACTTCGAGTCAAATTATAGAACAAACATCCGGTTTGAGCGTGTCTATTAAAACCGCTCCAATTAATTCAGCCGCTTTTTACGGAAAGAAAATCACTACAAATACTTAGTGTACTAAAATATCCATTTATATCTCCTCTGACTGCACGATTTTCATGAGTGTGCTGGGAAAACATGGCCTCTGGAATCTCGTTTCTTATAATTAACATATGTGTTGCTATATAATTAACATATATGAAAAAGGAGACTTTAATTACAGAGAATTCTCTGAGAGTCTGCACATACATTAGGAGCAAATGGATCGCTAATATGGATGGAGATCAATGGCTCAGTCAAAAGAATGGGGGGAAAAATTTCCACAGAGAATATGAATGCAGCTGTTGTTTATATCTCATTTTCACGGAAATGATGTCCGCGCATTCCGCATACCAATTCACGCCTTGAAAAAAATCGTACCAAGGATATCAACTGGGATATAACCTGGCCAACTAGCAATAAATGTGTGTGAAATCAAATATCCGTGGGAAAAGAAAAATCCATATAGATATAATTATTGTTCAGGGTGAATTTCATTGGTATAAATTGTATGCAGTGCGAAAATTAGAAAGAAAATAAAATCTACAAAAAGATACGTCTCGAGACAGTCTACAAGATCCTAGGAAGGAAAAAATAAAATAAAATCTCCAGAGGATTTCTTGATGCCACCTTGGATCACCTCTGTAACCTTGAGAAAAAATCCGACACGCATATCTCAAGCGATGTCACTTCCCAGACAAACACAAGGCTTTCCCCTCATGCGGCGATACCATCGTCCTCTCGCTGATTCATTCAAGGTTCCCAGGGCACAGAGCAAATAAAAATGCCTCTTTATAAATATTGTTAGCCTTTCTGCACATTTCACAAAAAAAAATGTAGAGATATAGAGGGAGCATCTCTTAGAGGAGCGTTAGAAGTCGTGTCACCAACATGGGGAAGTCGTGCAACTACCGAGCCCACTTACCCACTATTTATAAAAGATCAGCACATTCTAACACTTGTTTTTTCCTTCTGTAAAATACTTTATTGCTGCATTTTGCTCTGCAGCCTACTCCACACGACTGAGCAAAAATGTAAAGCAAGTTTATTTAAGTGAAGTAGGTTCATACAAAGAAGTAAAGTACGTTTACGCAAGCAAGCCAAGTAGGACAAATACACTGATCGGCCATAACCATTATGACCACTCAGGTGAAGTGAATAACACTGATGATCTCCTCATCATGGCACCTGTTAGTGGGTGGGATATATTAGGCAGCAAGTGAACATTATGTCCTCAAAGTTGACGTGTTAGAAGCAGGAAAAATGGGCAAGCGTAAGGATTTGAGAGAGTTTGATGAAGGGCCAAATTGTGATGGCGAGACGACTGGATCAGAGCATCTCCAAAACCGCAGCTCTTGTGGGGTGTTCCCGCAGTCTGCAGTGGTCAGTGTCTATCAGAAGTGGTCCAAGGAAGGAACAGTGGTGAACCGGCGACAGCGTCATGGGCGGTCAAGGCTCATTGATGCACGTGGGGTGCGAAGGCTTCTTCAGCTCAAATTGCTGAAGAAGTTAATGCTGGTTCTGATAGAAAGGTGTCAGAATACACAGTGCATGATGGGTCAGGGCTGTTTTGGCAGCAAAAGGGTGACCAACACAATATTAGCCAGGTCATAATGTTATGCTTGGTCAGTGTAAGTAAACCAGCAGGTAAGTAAATCGCTTAAGTATTAAATTAGAGTATGAAAGCAAGTGCATAAGTAAGAAACTAAAGCAAATAAGCAACTAAAGTAAGTAGGTAAAGTTAGTAAATAACTGTTTCTGGTCAACTCAACTTCAGTGTTTAAAACCAAACTCTGTTTCAGATATAATTGTTCGAATAAACAGATTACTAATAACCATCTGTTTCTGTGTCTGGTATAAAAATTCTGCCACTAAGGCAATGTAGACAAATAGCTCTCTATCTTAATCATCATGCATCAGTATATACCTGGTATTTCAGGTACAAAACCTGAATGATATGTGCGATACATCATTTTTTGCATTATAAATATAACCCACTATAAAGTATTTCTGAGCCATGTCCCAAGTTTTCAAGGTCTCTTTTCCATCTGCTTACACTGTGTTAATATTTTACACCACATATTGTGAGAAGCTTCAATGTAATTAATTGAATCATATTGTGCTTCACATTATACATATTGTTATCACGGTTATGGATTATTTCTATATTTTCAAAATCCACACATCCATTGTGCAACAGAGCTTGTGTTGTGGGTGGAACTGAGAACGCAGCCAGTAAACACAGCTCCATTTGCCAAAATCTACACGCAGGACATCCATAGAACGGCTTCTTTTATTGTTTGAAGATTACTGCATGTTAATTAGTTTCTTAATATTAGTTATTTATTTTAATAGCTGTTGTGTCAACCAGCATGATGCCCTGGAACTTAGCAGTTATAATTAACATTTGGCAATGAATAATTACAAAGCGCAGGAAATAAAAATAAAAAAAAAGAAAAGAAAGAAAGAAAGAAAGAAAGAAAGAAAGAAAGAAAGAAAGAAAGAAAGAAAGAAAGAAAGAAAGAAAGAAAAACAATGGCATGAAATTTCTTCGCTATTTTGGAAAACAAGAGACTTAACTGAAAAAAATAAATATTATTCAATATATTCAACTGCAAATGCTTTAAATGGTCGATACTGATGTGCTAAATTATCTTGAATGTGTCGTCTCGTGTAACATAGGGTTTGTGTTCCTTTTTATTATATTTCATTCTGACTGAGTGAATCACTGACATTACAAATGATTTTTAATAAACATGATCCAGTGCATTTTAAGCCTATTAATATTTACAAACTTAAAATTAAAAACAAAAAAATACAGTGCAGTTTAAATGCAGATTTCTTTCCCAACTTTTTAAGCCATTAAATGAACTCCAAAATTTGCAAATATTTTATATTATATAATTATAATATTAATAATAATAATAATAATATATTATTATTATTATATAAATTAAATAATTATTTTTATTTATTATTATAATATAAATTATATATATATATATATATATATATATATATATATATATATATATATATATATATATATATATATATAAACACTATATATACAAACACTATATATAACTGTTAAAATTATTAGGATGATTTACGGGCTATTCAGGTTACAAAAATTTTGGGTAGGATTAAAAAAAAAAAAAGTCTGCTACTAAATGGTCAAACTGTGACCAAACTTATGACCAGACTGGTTTCAGATTCAAAAATAAATTTAGAGTAAATAAATGTACAAATAACCCTTCAACGAGATATTAAAATGGCCAGCTGTTCCTTTTAAATAATCTAGAGTGTGAACTTGCAACGCTGAGATCAGGAGTTTGTGCTGTTTTTCACAACAACTGAGGTTTAAGGCAATGCTAAATAATGCATGATTGACGTAAACAAAAAAGCCATAGGCTTTCACAGCTAGGCAGAGAGATGGATTGTATTATTTCACCATAATTTCCTCTCCTCGTTCCCATTCCAATCATAGCAGAGCAACATTCGTTGCTGTGTGAGGATTTATGGCCAACATCTAGAACACAGCTGAGGCTGAGTTCCAGCTTAGTCCGATGATGTTCTCCGCCATGATTAGCTAGTGTGTCATTGTGAGCGCTGTACCGCCGAACAATGTGTAATTGGCTCTTACACTGGGCCGCGACAATTGTATTAACACTTTGCAAAATATGTACAAGATGGGCGACCTGATATGGATATGACTAAATGGTTTCATTTCTTGTCAGGCAAGTCGCATTCCTGTGTGATTTAGACAGACTAAGTAAACAATTTCCCAACTGTGTAGGCTAGTGTTTGGTCTCCAGAGTGCTGCAGCTCAATAAGCATGCTATGAACACAGTCATTATCCCTGGCAACTGTTTTTTTTTTTCCTACTTCTATGCCTTCTTGTACATATCTTGACAGATTCTGAGCAACCTGGTTTCTGTTCCATATTGCATTTAGATAGATAGATTGCATTTAGATAGCTTGAAAATCAGCCATTTTAAGTAATGTGTCACATGCAGGTGCAGGAATGCATACTTAGCATTCCAGTTACACACAACTAGCATGAGGATTAATGCTAAACCTCATTTTTTTCTGTGCTTGATAACTCAATGATAACGGTCAATAAAAAAAGCCCTAGTGCCGAGAGATTTGTGGGTTTTTTATATCTGCTCAGATAGTTTGATGACGCACACAATCCTGACCAGATACAGGATTAAACAACAAAAAAACAGGAGTACAACTACCATATGTCCTGAAAATCGAACAACAAAAACAATAAAAATATATATATATATCTCCATTGTAGAGTCTTGGTCAACAATCCAATCAAAGTTTAAAAAAAAAACACACAAAGAAAACCTATGGGCAGAAATCTGAAGGAGTTATTAATGTGGACAGCTGTCAGCAAACTTTTCTTTTTTTAAGGAATAATTCAATCCAACTTTCACAACACAAGCTGAGGAGGCTTCCTTCCAACAAAATGATTCCAGCGTGTTTCTGATGAAACTACAGCCAAGTCCGCTGACAGGTCGACTACCGTATGGTAATTCGCTCATTCTTCATAACGATACAGCATACCAGTTCTCAACTCAGCCAGTGTCTTCATCCTGAGAGTGGTTAAACTTGGCAGATGATGATCTAGAAGAGGCAGAACTTCAATACCATCAGTTTAAACAGCACCTGGTCTGGTGTACAACAGAAAGTCTGAACAGCTATTATTATTATTATAATTAAAATCAGGTTTAAAAGATTATTGTTAATCAATCAATTTAGCTCTCCTTAATCCAGGTCACATGCTCCTGTTTTGTACATCCGTTCCAAACCCACCCACGATAAACGAAAATCTGCGATACACGGACACCACCCCCAAATGCTTTTTATTTTTATTGTTTAAGTTGTAAATGACCCTCCCACACATGAATTTTGGGTAAATTCGTAGAAATATCACATTTATAGTGAGAAGCCTTAGAAGGTGCAGTGCGTTTGGGCGACATAATAGGGCTTGCAGAAAAAATTTGTAAATACAGCGTACACAGAACAAATCCAGACAGTGACACGCGAAAAACTGGGATGCTGAAGAATTCTGCTTCCATTTCCCCAGCTGCACGCATAGCCAGCAGCCAATCACAACCATGATTAAATGAATGGGGCATTCTGATTGGCCAGACTCGTTCCTCCAGCCGTGCTTTATTTTTTTACTTTACTAAACAACGCTACAGTACAGTATTTGATATATTAGTAACATTTTACTTTATTTTAATTCATCTTTATATTCTGTAATTAATTAATTGTATTTTTATTAATAAATTACCTTATTTAAACATGAAAACAATTCACTATAAGGTTTGCAGATACCACGATATACCCGGAAAATCCACAAAAAAAATTGTTATGTTCCAAATAAAAATCTGCAATATACCGGGACCGTGATATATGAACCGCATTATAGAGGGAGATTACCGTATAGCTTACTCTGCATGGATGAGCTACTCAACAAGAGGCACAATATAATATTCCTGGTGCGCCATTGTGTTGATTTATGTATACTGCTATGTTACTAATAAGGCAGTTAGCCGGATACCCATACAACCGACTCCAATACCCACCTTCTCCCTGCATTGTCTGTCAAACAGGTCTTCCAAGACTGAATTCTAATAAAAATAATACTAAAACAAAATAAACACTTGCATCAAAGTGTTTGTAATAAGTTGATCTGTTGTTTGTTATCTTCATTTTCATAATATGTATTAACAAAAGGCTTTCATATCTGGGATACAATAAACCCACTGAGGTGTATTCTAGCTCAGTGACTGAGGTGAGTGACGAAACGACAAAAAAAATGTATAGTAAATATTAAATAATTCGTATAAGTAACACTAAAAATGAGAAATAATAGTAACATGGTAACAAAAAAAAAGTTACAATTTTTAACACATTAGCTGCTTCCAGTCAGTTTGCGATTAATAATAATTAAAAAAAAAAAAAACATAAAACGTATATCACAAAAGTACATTATGATGCAAATCGATATATCTTTGTATCGCACAGCCCTCTTTAATCCACCATTTTCCATCCATAAAACCTGGAAGCATTAATGCTACTTTCACACATGGAAAGTAAACTCTCCAGTGATGACCTCATTTATGTCCAGCAAGTGTCAAATTAACACCTACAACATTCTAAGAAGCCCAGCCAGACGCCAGCGCACTCCAATTTATCCTGCTGAGTCTGAAAGGCATTGCATTAATGCTTGATATCTTCCCTCAAACGCCGAAAATCCTTAGTGATGCGTCTTTAAAGTGTCCGACGGATGACAAATGAACGCCTATACTGCTTATTTAAGACCAGCTGGACACAAATGTGCTTCATTCCAGTTCTTTCAGCACCGAGGTATTTTTACAGAGTAGCTAGACAGAAGAGATAGATGCACGAGTCCTGCTTCAATATGCATTGAATTTGCGGTAAAAAGCAGCACCTTGGGCTCGCAGGAGTGGAACCGGGAAGGTATGTAGATTAAAAAACGGACGTAAAAGGAGTTAATGCAGGGATCCATTTCTGGAAGTGTGCAGAGGTTGACAGACAGAGCATGTACTGATTAATGGAGAGGAGTACCATAGCAGGTGTATTAAAGTGTGCTCATCTCGCACCGGCAGGCACCGTGAGCAGGCCACACGTTCAGATAAGACTCAAGTCTCAGCCGCCGTTAGACAGAAGCTCAGCCATGACAAGAGGCCAAGTAAGCCTGGATTGGATTCTGGGTCTGAATTAAACTCAAAATGAGACAGGTATGAAACAGCAGCGTATGGGCTAGAATCAAGGCGAAGGAGTCATGCATGTGGGAAAAGAATATCTGACAGAGATTATTTGAAAAAAAATAAAATTAATTAAAGGAAAGAGGAAAATGCTTCCTTTTGGTTACAGAAATTAATAATAACAATAATAATAATAATAATAATAATAATAATATCAGTCAGACAAAAAAGAGAATGAGAGATAAAGAGAGAGAGAGAGAGAGAGAGAGAAAGACAGAGAGAGAGATAAGGCATGAGAGAGCCTCTCATGTGGAGCAAGTAAAGCCTAGTCACTTTTCAGAGACTTTAATGTCACAGGAATATCTTAAACGATTCTATATGGTCATGGTTTTGCCAAAGCGGCATAAGCGAGTATGAATACTTTCTCGAGAATAATTTAGCATTTTCTTCTGAGCTTCCTTTTTTGAGGGAGATTAGGAGAGAGAAATTCAAAAACAACTGCCCCTTTTGCAAGGAATGAATTAGATCGACAATACACTATATTTGCCTGCTAAATTATCATGGAAATAAGGAAAAACATATTACTTTCTCATAATAATAGCTGATCTGCGAAGAAAACAGCCGTGTTTCTTGACTGACAGCCTCATAAATAATCGCAGAAGTGCAAATGTCATTTGTGACGCTGCTTGCCAGAAGTGACCACAAAGACAGGGAACCCTTTCAATATCAATTCATCCTTCCTTTTTCCTGTGAGTCTCATTAAAAAGCATTTTGTCTAAATATATGCATAAAGTAAGGCGAGTGCACGCTTTCCCAGTGAATGACCGCGTACACGGGTGTATGTGAATAAATTAGCACACCCAGTCCAGATGTAGCTTAGTGCTTAAAACTACCTGCCCTTCCGGAGTTAAAAATACATTAACCTCAGGAATGTGATCATATTTCACAATATAACTAGCGGTAATGAATCAAGGTACACTGTAGAGATCTGTGAGTAATTGTACTGTGCTTGTGATTAATTGTGCAGCACTGATGATAGCAGGCTGGGAACCGCTCTCTGATGATGATTGTCATTTTGGACAGGATCTCTAGGGAATAATTTGAGGGGGGCTTGGGGGTGGAATCCACATCACTGCTATCTCACTCGCTGACGCAAACTCAAATTCAGGATTTTACTGGATAAAGCAAAAACAAGGGCTCTTAATATATGCTGCTAAGTCGTTAATACAGAAGTGTCCGTGGGTAATTAATTGACTTACCTTATCATCTAGCTTCGAATCAAATGAAGCAACTAATAGGCTTAAATATGTATATGAAATAAGTAAGAGATGTGACAGGGATGATTTATTGCTTAAACATTGCATAGAGCTGTATTTAGGCAATAAATGCTTTAGAATATCTCAGAATTTTTCAGGAAGGTAGTGTACATTCCAGATCAGCCGGGTGGGATGCATAAAAAAAAAAACATCCTTTAGAACAACGTTTTATAAAATGCTGTGGACAAGGCTATCGACAAATAAAAGAAGCAGTTGGTATGTTCTCATTTGTGCAGTAAAGCTAGTGGATTTCGCTGGCATTAACAGTGTTACCGCTTGAGCAGTCTCAAGCGTTGATTTACTAAAGCCAGGTTTACACTCAGAGATTTTCGGGCCAATTTTGCAGTCAGAGACAAAAATGCACATTGGCCAAAAAAAATAATAATAACTCTCTGGTGCTTAGTAAAGGTCGGCTTTCTCGGAACACACAATGCGAATGCTGAAGATTCGGTGCCACTGCAACCAGTCAGTTTCTGAAAATTTAATAAAAGATTAAAAAAGAAAGATGGCAAAGCAACAGGGCTGGAAAGTGCTTAAGTATAATAAAAAGTACAATTATTTTAGCATTATTTTTCTCTTTAGTTAGCATTACTGAAATGGAAAACTTTGACATGATATAAGGAAGAAAACGTAAAACATTTACGCCTTGCAAGTCAAATTTTTTACTTTCCATTCAATACAGCCACTCAATATACTCATTACAAATCACAAAGGTTTTTTTCTTCTGTTCTCATCCAGCAATGACTGTACACTATATCAAACAAATGGGCTCAGTTTAGCATCTAAACGTTTTAGTTTAACATCCAATCACGTTCATCAGCATAGGAAAAGCGCTAAAGAAACATCTGTTTCTCATGCTGCACAATGTAGTTAGCACTATAGCCATCTGCGTACATTTGAATATGGATAAGCCTCCAGTCTGCAGTGTGTTTTGAGTATGAGCGCCCCTGGCCCTACCTAAGTGAAATCTTCCAATGTGCTGGAGTAAGCAAAGACTCACAAAAAGAGGAGTTTCCCTTGCTTCCCTAGAAGGGATGAATTCCATCTAATTCCGTCTAAGGTGAGTTTTGCATCATCTGGCTGTAAATAATTTATTTGGGTTGTTCTCTTTGCTAACGCCAGGTTCCACACTAATCGGCTAAAAGCTAACACCACCTTACAAATTCTAGATAATGTAATCTTACAGAGAAACATTATAGTGTATCTCAGTTTGAAAAAAATCATCTAATAGTTACGTTTCACATGAAAACAATCCATTAGGTCCACTATTTTATTTCACTTGAGAACAAGTTTGTTTGGCTGCATACTTCCAGTTTTCAATTAAAAATAGGACACAGTGGTAGCTCAAGTGATTAAGGCTATGGGTCGCTGACAGGAAGATCGGGGTTCAAGCCCCAGAACCGTCAAGCTGCCACCATTCGGTCTTTGAGCAATGCAAGGGGCGCTGCATCATGGCTAACCCTGCACTCTGACCCTAACCCCCAAGGATGGGATATGCGAAGAAAGAATGTCACTGTGCAGTAATGAATATGCAACAAAGACAACTTAAGTTAATTATCTATAATCTCACAGGACTCTGTACAGGCTCTACATAACTCCTGGAACAGTGCCATAGCTTATTTTCAAGCAAGGAAAACTGTGGCCAAATTGTTGGCAAAGCTGCATCATGTGCATCACAAAACATTATGTAGACTAAGTTGGGTTTTTGCATGCATTAATAATGCTCAAGAGCCGTGTTCGGTTTCGACTTAAACAGAGAACTGTAAAAGCAACCTGAACTTAAAACTTAAGTCACC
Source organism: Hemibagrus wyckioides (assembly GCF_019097595.1). Taxonomy (NCBI): domain Eukaryota; kingdom Metazoa; phylum Chordata; class Actinopteri; order Siluriformes; family Bagridae; genus Hemibagrus; species Hemibagrus wyckioides. The sequence goes on along the minus strand of NC_080712.1, from coordinate 28,338,040 downwards.
TAAAAGCAGTGAGATGTGTGGAAAACGCATTTGAAAAGATGAATAAATGAATACAAGACTGTAGAAATAAGTGTTTATGTTTATAAGGTGTATTTGAATGAATGAAAACCTTTTTCAAAGGCTGGCATCAGATTTGTGCAATAAATTAAAATAGAAAGTCAATTTTCAAAAGCTTACTTTTACTAAAGCTAATTTTACATAAAGTTTCGCAGTATTAACATTTTCTAATCTTCAACTAGATGGCAAATCTAAGATATGGTCAGCAGGTGGATTTATTTGTGCAAACATTTGCCATACAACAGAGTGTGTCTTATACCTTCTGCACACAAACTGCAATCTGCTCTGAATGAAATCGGCTTTAAATGAAACTCGACGCAAAAACAGGGACGTAAATGTATTTGACTGTAACGTGAAAGCTGATTTTTAGCTGATGTTTAACGACAAGGAAATGACCCTCTTTGCAATGAAAGCTATAAAGCCTGGCTAGCCTATTGTTGTAGTGTTTTTCATTTAATATTAACAACATTATCCTATTTTTGGGTTCAGTCAGACTACCACATCAGTCCCATGAGCCTCAAACGCAGGTGTTTAATTACTATCATGGGTTTGTGGAGGCATTGAACACTCAGAAATTTGTTTTTTTCGCAATCTTCATGATGGATCTGTGCTTTAAATGATAACGGCAGACCTTGATGAGTCAAAATCAAAAAACCTGTGGCCTTCATGAAGCTCATTTACTGTGCAGTAGCTGACGTGTTCATACTAAAACATTCATCCTAGAAGCATCCTAGGGAATATTATAAAAGGCACAGACTTAAGTATTCATAATGAGGTGAAAGACTGTGGCACATTTTCAGTTTAGTTGTGTTTTTTTTTTTTGTCAGCTATCTTACAGTAGCTGTGGTAGCTCAGAGGTTAAAGCTTTGGACTACTGCTCGGAAGCTTGTGAAATCAAATCACCAGGATCGCTGCTGCTAGGCCCTTGAGCAAGTCCCTCAGGTGTATAAATGAGATAAATGTCAGTTACTCTGAATAAGGTAGTCTACCAAATGCATAAATGTACAGTACAGACTTACATTGTTATTATGGTAACTCTTGTCAACCTGTTGCTTAACATTTACTATTTAAGATAAATTTACTGCGTTAAACCCAAAGACTTTTGTCTTTAGTACTAAAAGGAATTTAGGTAAATATTTCAGTCAGTATAGCAGAGGATTTGCACCTTAGCGTAAATCACAGATGGGAGTGACTTTGACGTGTATATACACCGATCAGCCATAACATTATGAGCAGTGAGAGGTGAAGTGAATAACACTGATGATCTCCTCATCATGGCACCTGTTAGTGGGTGGGATATATTAGGCAGCAAGTGAACATTTTGTCCTCAAAGTTGATGTGATAGAAGCAGGAAAAATGGGCAAGCCTAAGACTGACAAGTGAGACTGACAAGGCCAAATTGTGATGGCTAGACAACTGGATCAGAGCATCTCCAAAACTGCAGCTCTTGTGGGGTGTTCCCGGTCTGCAGTGGTCAGTGTCTATCAAAAGTGGTCCAAGAAAGGAACAGTGGTGAACCGGTGACAGGGTCATGGGCGTCCAAGGCTCACTGATGCACGTGGGGAGTAAAGGCTGGCCCGTGTGATCCGATCCAACAGACGAGCTACTGTTGCTTAGATTGCTGAAGAGGTTAATGCTGGTTCTGATAGAAAGGTGTCAGAATACACAGTGCATGACGGGCATCAAAAGGGGGACCAACACAACATTAGTCAGGTGGTCATAATGTTATGCCTAGTTGGTGTAGTTGTTACACTTAGAATTCCATATGCCTCATATTTATACTAATGGATTGGATTTGACCTTTATTATAAGCAGCTGTTATAGCCATGACAATGGTACTTAATCATTAGCAGGTCACTTGACCATGACAGAGGCAGTACATGTTCTAGGAAGGAATAACTTGGCTTGCTGTGTTTCTCATTGGTCAATTTAAATGTTTATTTCTATTGCTCATTTTATAGAAGGCAAAATGACATAATATTAAAGAAAATCCCCAAAAAGCCAGAGATACTCAGGTAATAATTACATTACCTGACCTCTACATGTAAATCTAGTCCAATACATATATGTCTACTGAAGACCCTGATGTAAAAGACATGACACAAAAAACGGAAAACACGCAAGTGAAGCAAATGTCACTCCGTGTCTCACCAGCGAGGAGTGCATTAAGTTCCACCACATCAACCCCGCCTTTGACCTCTTCTTCTACACTCACAGGCAAACTGGCATTTAGACGATGTTAGTGTAGCAGAGCCAAGTGCGTTTCGGTGATGTGGAGAAGGAGTCGCTCTTGGAGAAAGATGAGAGCGGCATTGCGCTCTAGCCCACAGGCAGCCCTGCCTTTAAATCAGCTGCTGGAGTGTTCACTTCTAGTTTAGCAGGTCAGTGGTTCGAGGCCTGCTTTAGGCAAACTCATCGTATGTTAACCATAAAACGTCTGAGGGTCAGCACCCAAATTCTAATTACAATGTTCAAGTGAAATATTTAATTATTATTTATATATGTAATGAATTAGGTAGAAAATAATTCTGCAAGTTCGGGAAGGGTTAAGCAGTCACAGCTAAACCCTAAATGAGATCACTTTGCACAAAGGTAGAGCTTTAGTATTGGGAATGATTAAAACGTAATCTACCTCATTTTAATTGGAGCCAAATTCAACAAGAAGACCAGCTCAAAAATCCATAACATTCGTCTTCTATTGTTTGAAGCATCTACCAGTCTGCATCGCTGCACAAGACATGATTTAGTAAGCCATGGCTGATATTTATGTGCTAAACTGGCTCTGGTATCTTTCAAGAGGCCTTCAGACTTTATTCTGGTCTAATGGCATATTTATAACCTTTTTTTTTTTTATTTTATTTTTTTTATTCCTGGTGCTTCATGCGGAAACATAATGACAAATTGCTTCATTGAAGTTCTGCTCAGGAAACATCTGATGAGATGTCTAGGCCCCAGATTTACAGTTACCCCACTCTACCATTCAGATGCTCCTCATTAAATAATTCTAGTGCCTGATGGAAAGTACAGTACACACACACAAAAAAAACCTGAGCACGATAAACGGAACACATCGTTTCAAAACTTCATTTAACAAAAGTTTCCATCTTACAACTAATAACTGAGAGAAGTCCAAATCATTTCCTGAGCTACCTTTTCTTCTTTTTCTTTAAAAAAAAAAATAAAAAATAACTTGGCATTCAGCATGAACCGGCATTAAGGTTGTGTTATATAAGACAGGCTCAATTTTATCTGCAGCAGTTGTGCCAGGGGAGCTATTTGTTGTGGCTGCTTTCATTCCTACAGAAGAATTTATTTTTTAATGATTATGTGGGAGTTCCCTATATTGTGGCTGTCATTACTCACTGATGCATCAAAAGAAGACACACGCTATTAGATATTAATTAAGCTGCGAAAACATACTCTATATCGGGAATTTACCATCTCGAAGAAATACAGATAGAGAGAGCGGCACTGCATTATACCCCTCTATAATGCACATATTTAAGGATTCAGAAAGAACTTTTAATCTTTTAACCGAAGTGCACGTGCATTGTGTTCGAACGCGGCATCCATCATACGGGCATTAAGGATGTACCGTGCGGCCACACTTGGCTAATCTGTGAGTGATTGGTGAGGGCCCTCGGGACGTCTTCACACTCCACCTCCTGCCCTCCCAGTGCTTTGCATTACACACTTAACAGTCAGTGGCTGGAAAAGATGGCGTACGAAGGAGAGATAAAAATATCTCCTTCAGTCTTTACACTTTTGGGACGCAAGCTTTCCGAGAGTGCGACAGTATAAAATAAGCTCTCACCTCACACATTGTCTGCACATGAACTGTTCACTCTTCAGGCAGGACCTTCTAGAGTGCAATCTGCTATATTAAAAGGCTGATCATGAATCATGATTACATTCACCTACCCATAAAAAAAAAAAAATCCTGAGGCTTAATAATTCCTTATCTTGAAGAGCAGACTCATGGATATTACTCTCTATAAATGGGGGTCTGAAGGGAGTGAGGCAGCAATATCCACCCGATAACTTGGTAAACCATCATGTCAGGGGGTGAGAAATACTACTACATTTTCCTGTTTAACGTCAGGAATTGCAGCGCACACAAAAGCTGCATTATCATGGTTTGTATGCAGATTCCCTACGCACTGAATAGATCAATAACAGTAGAGCTCGCTCATGAAACACAAGCCAAGCACAAGCTATTTCAATGTGAGTAAGATCAACACCAACGCTGTTGCTATTTTCGTATTCGGTTGTGTAATGAAGCTTGGCCTACATTTCAAAACAATGCATACAGTGCACAGGCTTAATCAACAATGGAGGGCAGCCAGCAAAGAACACATAAAGATCTGATAAGGTATAATTTAACATTCATTTTTCTAATTTGGATCAAAAATTAATATCATGCTGAGGCTGTCATACGTGTGTTAATGAAAATGACTCATTCAATAAACATCCGCAGTTCACTGGGGGAAAAGGGTGGAGGACGCTTTGTGGCATTATAATTAACGGTTTATGCAAAGTGCATGATCTAATTTCAAAATTCGCTGCTTGTTAGTTGATGAATAGATTAGGAAAGGCTTGTAAAAACGATATCTTCTTGGCTGGTGCGTCGTCTTTTGCCAGAAGATCTCGCTAAGACTAAAAATATGCATAGCAACCATCAGTGCCAATGTGGCTGACAAATGAAAGGAACATTTCTTGTTCAAAGAACACATTTAATCTAGGGTCTTTTTAATCTCATTACTACTGTATCGGAAGTCATCAATCATTTGATTTAACGTGTCCTAACACTGGTCACTCTATTTGGATCAATGTGTACACCAGGTTATTCACACAATTATCCAATCAGCCAATCTTATGGTAACAGCACAATAAGCTAAATTATATCGATCTTTAGGTAATTTTCACATCAAGCGTCCGATTAGGAAAAAAAAACATCATCTCCGTGACCTTGACCGTGGGGACAAACTGCTGATTTCCTGTTTTTTTAAAAAAAACATCCTCTAGAGTTTATTGAGAATCATAGGGAAAAAATATCCAGTTAGTGGCAATTGTCCGAGACGAGAATATTTGCATATGAAAATGGGCAGACTGGATTAAGTGGACAGTTAACTATCGTAACACATCACCATGGTATGCAGAAAAGCATCATTTGGTTTCACCAAAACCTGGCCCGAAGGATTTTGAGTCCTGCTGCAACATGCTTATGGTAAGGTCAGAATTTGGAGACAACAGCATGGATCAATCCATTGACCCAACCTGTCTTGTGTCAACAGTTCAAGCTGGTGGTGGTAGTATAGTATAATGATGATGAGTGTTTTTCTGGCACACAATATGGACCCCTTTAATACCAGTCAAGCACTGTTTGAATGCCACAGGTAATGTGAGTGTTGTTATTGACCTTTATGCCCAAATTTCCCCATCTTATAATGGCTCCTCCAGCATGATAATGCATGGTACAGTGAAGTACAAATGGTTTCAAACTTTAGTCACTGCAGCTGAATTCACTAGTGCACTCTTTGGGATATGGTGGAAGAGCAGCTTCATAGCATGAATATACAGCTGAGAAATATATATAGACACACACACACACACACACAACTATGACACCTTTGCATTCACCTTTGTCCCTGTGTTGTAACTTGTACCATGTTAAATAAGCATGTCTTTCACAGCTAGCAAGCAAGCCGGCTGCCGCGGTCCAAAAGTAAATCAATCAGAGAAGGATTCAATCTGCAAACACTATTCTGCCCGTTTGCCCTCTCATATAGTATGGGTCACATCGACAGAAATATCATCAGGAGTCCTCGATCATGCTCGGTGTTATTTTACAGACCACCTCATCTCACGCTGTCTGTCTTGCCCTCGATCTCCAGTAACAGTTTACCTTCTATACCCCCCCCCCCCCCGAGTCAGGGACATATCCAACTGTAAACTGAATTTGCTCCCAAAGCTTCCAAGTGTTTGTTGGACAACTCATTAAATAACAGCACAGTTTAAACACTGACTCATGGTCAGTCCATTACAAAATACAAAGTGCAGGGTATTCTTCTCCTCATATGGGACAAAGGCTACAGTATTTGGCAGAAGATCTAATAAAATCTAAAATAAACATTCATAGCATCAAACATTGTCCTAAATGCTTGTCCAAGGTGTTAAAAATGCTGCAACACTTACGAGAGAGGCCATCTGTTACAATGCCTGCTTTTATCTTATGACTTTCAAAACACAAGTTGAACAAACTAGACTTCTCAGACTAACTTTTAATGCATAACTTGCCTGAAATCTAATTTTGCAAAATAGCAATTAATTGCTAAAACAATACATAGTGGATTACACAGTTGTGTTTTATCAGCGGTTGAATAAAATGTGAATAAATTATGTAAACTATATGGCTATAAAGGGAGTCATTTCAGTTTTATTAATGTAGTCTTGGAAAATAACTGAAAGTAAGAGAAGTGTATTAATATTTTCAGTATATTAGGAAATAAAACATTACTTGGCACCAAGTGCTGCTGTAAGTTGGAAGAGATTTAAATGAATATTTCTTTACATAATATTCGTAACATTTTTTATATTACTGGACACGTTAAAGAGCAAAAGAAAAGCTTGAAATGGTCTCTGACTAGTAGAATGCCGAATTATAGTAGTGCGTGTAGTGTGTTTAGACAGATTTAAAGCCCAGGGCTATGGCTGTCCCATTTTATAAATGGAACTCATAATTAAGCATTGTTGATATGCTGGTAGTAAAGGCCAATACATGTCGCTGTCAACAACCAATTCCTGCTACATGTGAAATTTTCCAGGACGGTGGAAGGATTCATAGCAACAGGATGAAATGGCAATTTTCAAGCTTCTCGAGGTATAAAAATTGGTACAAAGCCTTTGAACGGTAAAACAATGCTGTTTATTGAGTTCAGGACAGATTGATCTGAGAAAGTCCTCAGTGAGAAAAACAGATAAGATTAGGTGATCAGGTGTGACTGAGTTTCAGCCGATGCATCTGTGGCCAATCGATGTGGAAGATATTATGTGATTGGTATTTGAGAAAAATGACATTGCTGGAATTTTTCAGGAGGTAGGGAACAAAAGCGCAGTCGGATGCACTTTTTGTACTTTCGCATTTTATTCATTTAAACATACAGAAATTAAAAATCATAGTATACAATTCATCAATTACTGTCAACCCGCTAATGTTCTTAACAAACATCACAAATTGGGTAGTGGGTTTAGCATGGCATGGCTGGTGGTGGCAGATTACTTCAAAAAAGCACTTTAAACTACAACAACAGAGGACTCTCTCCTCTTATCCAAGAGCAGGAATATGTGGCTATAGTGCTCACCTATACTGGGCAGAAGAAAATTAGAAAGGAAGGGAAAAAAAACAAGCAGTGAAGCACCCTCATGAACTTATATACCATTCTTCCTGGGATTAAGTCAACATTCTAAGCTATTTAGATTTTCCTTTGATAGTAAGGCGGTCCACGTCTATGTATTTCCTGCTTGTGATCGAGCATACTACACAGTGACTTTACCTTAACTGACCTAAACCTTTGGCAAGCTTTCCTTCCATCATTATTTGGCCAAACGCCACGCATCAGTCAGTAGGTCAACTAAAACTCGCTAGGTATAATGACGGTGCATCAGATCAGGTGTCACCCTCAGCCTGTTAAAGGTGTATTAGAGCATTGAGTGTCTGGTGAAAGCCGGGTGCAATACTCCATCATGGCCCTGTGTGTGGGACGAATGGATATATAATATACTGACATGCTGAAAGCTTGACGATGCCCACACGTTTCTGATACCCTTTAGGTTCGAAGCAGCCTGTCCAAAGTGAAATGTGTCAAGAGTGGCCCATGCAGCTGAAAATATCTAGCATTTGTGCATCTGCATAGGATCCTGCCATATGTACCAAAGCAGGTGTGCAGGGGTTTGGTCACTGATAGATGAAATGCTTCAGAAGATGAAACGGAGCATCTGCGCCAATGACAGAACTGGGTCCAACAGTTGTCAGTGAATTTCTCTTTCACACAACTGTGTTCATAATGTCAGCAGAGCACATCAACATCAAGGTTTGGGTGGGGTTTTTTCCCCCCTCTCCCCTGGACTACTCTGCTAATGTGTTATTAAGCAGAGACGAACCCACATGAACTCCATTTATCATTTAACATTAATCGTTTAGTTGGGTTATTTTTAAATCTCTGTAGGCTAAATAGCAAAAATAATTCACTATCCATCTGCAAAGTGCCTATGTGGGAGGAATGACATATTCTCTCACTCTCTCCTGTCAGTCACAATGACACTAGTCAATCATGAGCCTCTGTGATCTCATGTATGTGGAACAGGGCAAACCCCCACCCCCCGTCAATCAGAGTGTGTGTTACTCTGACTTTTGACGCAGCACTGCAAAACGATGTGGTTCTACGGCTTCATGCGTCTCTAAGGAAGCACGTGTCAGCCTCCAACTAAAGCACTTGTTTTTGTTGAATGAAAGGGGAGAGCTAGCTGGTGGGTGGGAAGTGACTGGTGATCAAATTGAGCATTGATCATGGCACAGAAGGCATTGGACTTCTCCAAAGGCATTTTGGAGGGGGCATGTATCTGTATGTATCTGTAGACTGGGAAAGAAAGAAATCAGCCCCAGGATTGCTCCCTCATACCAAACCTGTAGGTAAATAACTGTAGCTTCACACTTCATAGCTATAACTCGGTTGACCACTATATGTGGTCATGTGGCTCAGTTGATATACTACGGCTAAAATAATACAGTCCACTTTTTTCGCTACTAGCTTGATGAGGTGAAGGTGAAGCATGACGACATAAATAAGGATCATTCGCAAAAGCTTTTCTTTAATCCTTGAGTCTGTGCAAAGAGGGTTACGGTAGAAGGCGGTAACAAGCACGTCGCCTCGCACCTCCTACATCAGCAGGCACGCACACATTAATTTTAAATGTCAACAGTGCAAGCATATTGTGGGGTGGTGGGTTTACACCCAACCAAATTAGTAGGCTAACACGCTGACGTTCTAACACCTAGCACTTCTAACACTTTAAACATGCCCAAAAATAGAACTCACATGCAAACCAAGGCGAGATCTCTCCATACATTTAACCATCTTTTCCTGTACATTTTTTTTTTTCCCCATGCACTTTCTATTTTTATGTCCATTTCTGCTTTGATCACAGCCCACAAATCAAGGCTCTAGCACAGGATACATAACCTTGGCCGAGGCTGGCAAAAGCTCACAGAGCCACAATGATTTAAAAGTGCTTTTTATCAAGAGCAAAAGGCTCGACACAAATGAATCACACTTTTTCATCACGCAAACTCCTTTTCATTCATTCATCCATTCGATTACAGCCATGCCTCGTATTATGACATGTTGGCACACAGTGCAGGTTCTTTCATACGAGCAGGAAAAGGCACAGCGGTTTTCCATGAAACAGATTTAAATCTAATCAAGCTGCTTGATGTTTAAAGGGTTGATTTTGTGAAGAAAATAAATAGAAGAAAAAGTAAAAATGTAAGAAATGAATGAATGAACGAGTAATACAAATACATACACATATTAAAAAGCAAATCAATCAGGAAAACATCCACTGAAATAAATAAATACATTTTTAAAAATACCTGATTTTTGCTTTTATATACACCCATTTAATTCAGTTCTATATTTCTTTGTTTTGATTCTTCACAATTTCATTTGTACTGTTCATGAAAACCCCACAGGTCAAATACAAGTATAACGTATTACTCTACCAGACAAATGTGTGAACACACCTGCTCATAGAAGTGTTTTCTTCATGTTTAAATTATAACAAAGACGACTATGTGTTACGGCACTAAAAACCCTACAGAATTACGCATTACACAAGAAAATTGCTGAACAAATCGAAGCCACGCCGTTTGTGAAACCTTCAGCAGCATTCCTGATGCCATTTTCTCAACAGCTTTATCAGAGAGCTTCACCCAGGAGGCTCTGACCTTCATTCACCGCTAGCTGTCTTTGCCATGGGACAATCACAAATACAGGTGACATGAGTATGGCGAACATGAAAGTTAAAACCTGTGCATGAACAAAACATTTTTTCTGTTTGTTTTTCTTTTGCAGCGTGAGGGCTGCCTGAGGGATACATCTAAAAGTATAACATCAGTTCCTCACTGTTAAGGTGTGTGTGTGTGTGTGTGTATATGTTTTCATTTAAATACTAGCTGTATTATTGAAATTAAATGATCCAACCATCAAATATTGATCCAACAATTGGAGTATGTATAAATATGTAATTAAACATTTATTAACTGATGTGTAAATTAATTCAATACAAGATGATTTGCATGCAACTCTGATCTGCAGTGGGGGTGGCTTATTGGGGGGTTAGTCCTTCTCTACGTCATCATTCATGGGTCTAAAGTCATATACTGTAGCAGATTCAATGGCACTGTCTATCAAATCATTGCCTTTTAAATGGAACTCTCAGCAGATTTCTCAAATAATGAAATGAATGAAAATCACGTCATGCATCACGTTGCAGTAGATTAAGTGGCATCATCAAATATCGAACTGTTCCCTCGTGAACCAAGTATATCACAGAAGATCCAGTGATATCTTCAAATACAGAATTGTTGACTGTATTGTATGGAGGAAAGGAGCTTATGTGTGTGTATATGAGCACTGTTGCCATCTATAGTGGTCTTGATGCATCAAGCAAGCCCACCGTTTGCACACTTCGAGGGAACATTTAGAGGGGGAAAAAAATAAAAAATTCTGCTGATGCTGCTGCTATTTCTCAGCCTGTAACAAGAAAGCCGTTCTCTCGAGAACAATATTATCAGATCGCTCCGATTCTCAAATTCAGCGGATATGCGATAAGCCATAAATAACTGAAGGAAGTATGTTGAACAAATCAAACTTTCATAAGCAAAAATATTTACATCTGTTCATCAAACGTAAGGCTCGTGAAAGCCGCCGTATGGCTCGTTGGAACTCCCTGGACAGCTGAAAACTGACAAGCCATCTGGGAATACGACTCTCCCTTCTCTTCAGTGATAAAAGAATTAGAGACATGGAGCTGTGTGGCTGGACAAACTCTGGCAAAGGCTGTTAATTAAAGTTTAAAGCCATGATTTCCATAGCTGATGAGAAGCACCTCACACAGAAAGATGAATTCTATAGAAAACATTGAATAAAAAAGAAAATAGTTAGAACAGACATTATAGCAGCATAACAATTTCCCCCTAAAGAACAAATGGCTAAGAATACAAATGAGAACAAGTTAAGTGTTCAATATTGTGCTTCAATATTTTACTGCGTGGTTATTTAATTTGAGTTTTTTTGTGATTTCTGATCAAACAGAATAGATGTACAAAGCTAGCTCATCTGTTTGAACTAGTTTATTAACTTCAGGAGAAAATCTACAAAGCATGGACTATAGCTTTGCTGCAATACGTTTACGTTTACTATATATCCTGTACTCTCCTTGAAAAAGAGCGCATGTGACAATGATAAAACCCTGGTGCTGGCATCCTGCATAATGCACTTTTATATTTATTTTGCTAAAATACAAATCTATCCAACATCTGAATGACTGTAATTTAAATGGTGTCTGCAGAAGCTTCCAGCAATATACAGTATCAGAATCATGCAGAACATTTACATAGCTTCTTTTAGTAGAATGACGAAAGTCAGACTGCATGCTTCGTCATATATACACCAATCAGGCATAACATTATGAGCAGTCACGGGTGAAGTGGATAACACTGATGATCTCCTCATCGTGGCACCTGTTAGTGGGTGGGATATATTAGGCAGCAAGTGAACATTTTCTCCTCAAACGTGATGTTAGAAGCAGGAAAAATGGGCAAGTGTAAAGGATTTGAGCGAGTTTGAGAAGGGCCAAATTGTGATGGCTAGACGACTGGATCAGAGCATCTCCAAAACTGCAGCTCTTGTGGCTTATGATGAACCTGAGTGATGTAGCTCAGGTTGAGGAATTGTCAGAGCAAAAATTCACACACACACACACACACACACTACTGCCATTCTGAGACCAAATTGAAAATCTAGAAAATAAACACAAGGTTTTTAAAATATTTAAAACAGAAAAAGCAAACTTGTTTACTTACTTTTTCTAGGTCTCTATTTAAACGTATTTTGTGATATGGACCATGCTATCTGCTAAGAGGACATATAAGAAATTCATGTAAATATTGAAAAGATTCTGTTACTAACCCAAGTTGTTAAACATATTATTTGGAATGAAAAATGTATTTAAATTAGAAACTTATACGAACTTTTCAGACTATCGATCCCCACTGTACGTAGACGGATATTTAGAGCACTAAACAGAAAAAGATACAGATACACACTGCGTCTGGAAAAGAAATCTATACGCTTAGTGCATTTGGCAATAGCTAGCTAACCTCTGAGCGGGTAACATCAGGCGGAGAATGCTTTTTCAGCATCACTTTTAGTACCTGCACAAATTAGCCTGAAGGCACTCATCAGCTGAGGAGATGTGCTCTGACAGCAGAGCAGCATGACTGATGTCACATGCCTGATGCTCACAGCTCACGTTAGTCAGTCTCTAGAAATGCCTCAAGAGTCTGCGCTTTCACCAAAAATAAAAGCTAAAATGAAATTATATAATACAACAAAGCCACTACCAGCACTGGGTTCTCAAGTTTGTTTTGTTAGAGCATTCAGAACAATTGTCTGTGACATTGAAACCCCTGAAATAAAGGAAATGAAGGAATCATCTTTTCATGGGGATTTTCCACAACTGTCCACTTTTCCCTTTTGTAAACGTGGTTTTAGGAACATGTTCCGTCATATACAGATGCCATTCAGTTGGGATTTAACCAAGTACATCAACTAAACCATTCAGACTGAACAAATAGATACTAACACACAGGTTTTTACTGTCATGCGGATGAGAAGCCAGATATGAACCTCAAAAGGAAGGCCACATTCATTAACATCGATTGTGAACGGTGCATTTCACTTATTCCGTCCTCCTCGCTACCTTTCAGGGTGGTTACACTTTAAATCAAGCTACTAGTTTGTATCTATTTTGAGAAATACAGATGAAAGATAATTTCCTACACGGGTACAAGCAGATATAACAGTATTGGGGAGATTTTTATTTTTTCTTTCTTAAACAGTCAAGTAAGAGAAATCTCCATCTCAAAAATAGGTCACATTTATTTCAGGTATAACTCCAAATATACAGATACAATATTTGGAGCACTGAACAGATATCCACATCCCGACACACACTGTTAACATGAGTTGATTCAACTGACGCAGGCTCATTATGTACAAACTGAACCATGGCGCAAAATTTCACCCCCCGAAGTCAGAACAAAAAAAATCTAATAGAGAATAGTAATAATAATAATAGTAACAAATATTTTCCTGTTTTTGCTTTATTTTTAAATAGAAGAGATTTTTTGCAGTTGTTAATTTTTTATATACATACTGGACATACAGAATAAATACTATTTTCAGCCATTTTCAGCAATTTTTACTGAAGTTCCGGTTCATGAGAGGTTACTTGTGAGTTAGGGGGCAATGTAAAACATCAAAAAATTTAATTGAATTTAATAAAGTTACTGCTGAAACCGGCATTCCTTTTCGCTGTGTTTACACAAAACATGCTTGGGTATCACAGGTATTCCCCTATTTCCTGTGCGACAGCCTCTGAATGATTAATTGAAATTGCTCGTGGAGAAGAGTGTGTTGTGGTAACAGCAAGCCACAGCGTCTCCTGTCACAAGTTTCATTTGAAGTCCCTGCTGAGTTCTGATGAAAGCAAGGCTGTGTGTGTGTGTGTGTGTGTGTGTGCACGCTTATAAAGCCCTGGGATGCGAGAAGGAGCACTTTGTTGGCAAGTCGAACTTTCAAAATGCAAACGCACTTTCACATGACATTAAAGAAAGCCTTGGAATAGCTGCAAAGCTCTGTTTCATATAATTACTGCTGTTGGAACAGTGCTCAGTTACTCTATTAAGCTATCCAATTATCTCACCAGTAGGGGAGGGCGATATGTATGGAACAAAACACAACAGGGCGCGATGTTACGAGAAAGTAATCAGTGATGCAGTGGCGTGACGTGGCTCTGTGGGTCCCAGGAGTCGATTATTTTCCAATAGCATGATGCGTTTTATTCCTCTTAAAGCACAGCGATAAGTCAACATATTTTAGTGTCCGGACCACTTTCTTGTAATTAACAAAAAATACCAAGACATTTGTTGCTCTCTAGTCTGTTTGCCATTTGAAATGTCTCACAAACAAAACCTCATACATTCCTTAGTTAAACTATGTAATAAATTAAAATGGATTTTTATTCCCTTCTCATTCTTTAGATTACTTTCTATTCTCATTAACATGAAATTTTTCAGCCATGAATGTTAAAAACTGCACCGGATCAGAAAGCACAATCTGACACTGTGTTTTAAAAACAACGTGTTTATGTGGAATGGCCACCGTACAAGCTGCTGTGTAATCCGTTTCTATAAAAACATTAATGCGTTAGCATGGAGCGTGCAGTGATCTAAACCTTACAATCAGCAAGTCATGCTCTTAATCAACAACCTCTGAACCAGTCAGAACTGAGAACCTCTCAAAATTCAGGCTAAAATTCAGAAACCACGACACATATTTCTGATGAAGTATTGCTAACAAAGTGCCAACACATGGAATCCGTTTTTTTTTTTTTTTTATCAAAAGGAGAGAAAACTAAACACTTTCTACAGTTCCGAAAGATTTGGGAAAAAACACTGACACGTGACAATAAGGACAAGACATCGGAAATTGTACCATTTCATTGATATGCAGCAAAACTGAGAGTGAACTAAATGTATAATTCCCTTTATCCTCCACTTTTAGCCAAGAATCTGTGCGAGTGATAAGTTCTGGTATCACAACTCCTCTTCCAGCTTATCTGTTAAACACAATGCAAATTATACACAAGGCTTAACAATTAATTAGTACGGGGTTCAGTTCCACAGCATAGTGATCATTATAAAGTACAACTTTATAATTACACCCAGAAGGATTTTCTCCACCTTGGCCACCCATGCGTCTAACTAAGCAGACGCCGCCAGTTGCCAAGGCAACCGGTCTACTGGTTACCTCATCCCCATCCAGCCAAATATAAAACTATGTGTAACACACAACATTAAAAATGATCCCAATATGATATTTTACACATTCAAAATATTTATGTGTTTAACAGAATAAATGTTTTTTTTTTTTGTTTGCCAAATCATCTCAGGTCATTTTCAGTTCAATGTCATTCATTTTAATCATTAAAAATGATCTAGCCAACAATATTTTATCAGAAAAGGCATCTAAAATTGTTTACCATCTTCAACAGATGAGATTACACACAAAACGTCTATATACTGGGTACAAGTTATTAAAAACTTACTACTAGTAATATTTTTATATATATATATATATGTATATATATATATATATATATATATATATATATATAAATATATATTTATCCATCCATCCATCCTCACGGGGACTTCTCAATGGCAGCTACAGTCGAACACAAGCTTGTTTTCTCTCACATTATCACCATATTGTAAAAAAAAAATCAATAAGTCCTCAGAGAGTACTCCAAGAAACCCTACATTATGTGTAGGATCAGATGTGTTGACAGTGCAACTGTGTCACAATATCATTTGAAAGTGCCTTCAGCCATTTTGGCACGTTCAGCTTTTTTAACTAGCAAGTGCATATACGCACCATGTCGCTGCTTATGGATCGACGCAAAGCAGAAACGATGACAATGAAACCTTTAGGCTCTAACATAAAGACAGCCGTATTCTCTCAGGTCCAGTGATCTGAATAAATGCCTACTATGGTTAGAAAGCAGACCGCTATGATTAATGCAACGTAATCTGCTTTGAGTGCATGCATCCACTTCAGATTTACACACACAACGTCTTTTGAGTAAGTATTCCCAAGTGTGAACAAGTTTTTTAAATCAAGTTTCTTGCTGTTTTTCCCATGCAACATACAACCAAAATAACTCCAAGGTCTTGCCCATCTCCCGACTTAAGGGCTGCTGAAAATGAATTGAATTTAAAGTCTTGAAGCTGGAATTTTGAGCAACTGCTTTGCAGCAAACTACTAATGCTATTAAACTGTGGTGCATTTCATTTTTCAAATATGAAATCATACTTTTATTATGAATGCAAATTCGATACATTAACGAAAAGAAAAGTGTCTCAGTAATGTCTTATTTCTCCTCACTGTAAGTTTAGCACAGTGTTTTCGGGTGTGTGGATCACCAAGAGGCCAGAACACCACTTAGCAGCTAGTTCACAGGAACTGCAACTTGCAAATTGTAGTGGAATTGGGAGCTCAGAGGTTAAGGCACTAGACTACTAAATCCTAGGACCACCAAGATGCCACTGTTGGGCCTTTGAGCAAGGTCCTTAACCCTAAGTTGTATAAATGAGATAAATGTCTGTCGCTCTGAATGCAATAAATGTAAATGTTGTAGATGCAGCTGGTATACTGTTCAGTGAAAGTAAATGTGTTACACGCAATACATGCTGCACACAAAATCATCAAAATAACATGCACCCAAAGAAACAGGACACATCCCAATAAGTAAGTTCACGAGCTCATCTATTAGTAGACGAGTGGAAGATACGGGTTACAACCTCTTAAACAGCAGTGTCCAGAAGTTCATTTATTATTCAATGGCTCTGGACAAGAGCGCTGATGTGCTGGACATGGCGCAGTATGTATTTACACAGGGCATTGATGAATCATTCACCATTGCTGAGGAGATATCTTCTTCACAGTTTGAAGAGCACTGAAATGGGAAAAGAATTGTTTTCAAGTGTTGGCAAAACACTCGAGCAAGTTGATTTGAATTGAGAAGAATCTGAGATGGTGTCGAGGACATGACAGGGAAGATATTCGGACTGATGGGTAGAAGAAACAGTCAAATAAATGGAGGTTGCCTAACCAATTCACTTGATCTCGGAGAAGTGGTGATGGTTGTTGTTTCGTAGCATGAACTTAATCTGATGAGGTGCACCAGATAACTGATGGATCTCGACATGCAGAATGCAGCGATGTGGAGTTCTGAAATCAGCACATTCACGACAGGGGGAAAAAAAGCAAAGGTTTCTCAGGAGTCTGTGTGGATTTCAGCACCCCCTACCCTCACCCCCCACACACACATCTGACCCAGGTGGCTATATCACAGATGATTTAGAGACTGCGTTAATTATAATCCTGGAGGTAATCCAAGAAGCTGTGCACTGAGCAGCCACACACCCGGCACACAGTCTCAGGGGAGAACAGAGCATATCAGCAGTGCTGCTGTGGCTTTGATGGGAATTAAATGAAACACACTTGTGCACTCAGTCACTCACCTCACTCGCACAAAATCAGGGAAGTTTGTGGGTCCTAGGTTAGATGGAATAGACATTTTCAATCAAAATATGTTGGTCAAAAATACCCCCGGCCCCCAATTCCAGGGCTTTGCTGTACACATGACAGGCAGCGTGAACAGCATAGATATTCCAATGCATTAACCACTCAATCCCTTACATCTCACATTTCACCATCTGCCAAGTCTTAGGGAGGGCCTGATCACAGATCTGTAATAAAAACATGGGTTAAATCTAATAACGATTGCTTTTTAAGTGCAACAAGGTGTGGAGAGAATTTCACGGGAGAGTCCTTATGCGTGTGAACCTCCTCAAGACTGTATGTGAACTGGTGGAATGGCGTTGTGTGAAATAAAGGTCATGCTCCATGAAATCTAACGCAAGAAAAGCTGCCACTACAGTGGTTTTGCTATGAATGGGAGGGAGCTGAAAATCATATCATTGAAGCATGTGATAGGCGAGTGGTGCTGCATCGTAAAATATTACAGCCTGCGTTTGCTGTATCGTTGGCCGAGTTTGAATCTAGAAGAACGCAGGAAGTAGGAACGCTGGTCAGGAAAGTAGGTCTTGCCATCAGTCAGAAGGTCACTGTACTTCATGATGTTCCATGATTATAGCATATGTACAAGTTGGACACATGAGTAAATGCAGTTTGGCTATTGCTGTTTTACTAATCAGGGGTGTTTGCCTAGTCACAGAACCTACAGGACGGCACAGTGGTGCAGTACATCTTTACGCTCGAGGTGTCTTGGGTTTGATCTTGAGCCAGGCGGTGGATTGGCTAGCCTATGTGTTCTGTGGATAATTTCTCAGATCCACTAGGATAAATCATTTGAAGCTGGATGAATAAAAGTAGGACAGAATCCTGATTTCCTCACAAGGGTAAAATGTGTAGGTATGTGCTTATTTTTTATTTATTTTTATTTGTTGCCTAATGACTGCAAAACAAGGACAGGGAACTAAAGTCTATAATAAAATCGCATTGCTTAGATACCAAAGCAGTACATTGTACAGTACGTTATGTATTAATTGTATAGCTTCGAATAAATGAGTCATGTTCTATTTCATTCCTAACCTTGGTTTAGGAATGACTTGCCTCCTTTTAAAGAAGTGGTTTGCCTCCTTTTAAAGAAATGGTTGTTAATAAGCTGATTAGTCGAACCAGAAGGAAAAGAAAGAAAGAAAGCACTGCACTGGAACCTTAAGCATCAGACCACCATTTTCTTTCACTCACTCAGGAGCACTGACATTGGGGATTCATTCAACACACCCATTTCAGGAATTAATCCAGAAGTCCATTACTCCAGTGGTGCGGATTCCTGAATCTCTAGAGCTGACGCGATGACACGGTGGCCTGCTACATCCACTGGGACACTGCTCAGCAAACAAACCTTCAGCTCTTATCTGACCTCATTATTTGACCACTTTCTCATGAGGGGAAAGGGTCTCTGATACTTTTGTAGAAAAATCCTTGATTCCTGAAGACGTGGCTGGAATGACTGGTGACGGACAGCTCGCACTGAGGCAGCATGCAAATAGGCCAGTCCCTCTGTCCTTCGAATTCTAGTCACAACACAAGGAGATTGTCACCATGGAAACTAATAGCATATCTTCCAGGCGGCCAGAGGAGAAAGGCAGGCTTCAGATTTAGCGACGTTAGTGGCATATGCGGCGTTAGCTCTCTGAGATAAAGTCGACAAAAACTCACAGACGCCACAGCGCGTGATTGGAGATCAGTCTTCAGTCATCGCATGGCTGTTATAGAGGCTGTGTGAGGATCAAGTATGTGCTTGCGAGTGAATTTTCCTGTAAATGTCTCACCGTTTTAACTCCAATGAAGGGCCAATATGTGTAATGTGCACTCATCATTTCGCCGGCTGAGTTAGAATTACATGAGCAAACTTTACGACATGCCTCGAGGCCTGTTTGTTTCCTAAACTGCATGTTCATGTTCTTAATTCTGGGTAAATGAATGTCTCCAGAGTAATGTGTGTAGATTAAAGCAATAAGCTAAAGGAGGGGGTGTGTTACAGTGATTTTATCACAAGTAAGAAAGAGTGTTCTTAGTCTGGACATAAACTCACTAACCTTTCATAAACCACTGTAAGGCACAAAATGGAGACCAAAAGCTACCGAGCGTTTAAAAAGTAATTCCAAAGATTATTAATAAATATCCACAATAAGCAATTCTTTCACCAAACAATATAATCTGTTAGCTGAAGGTTTTGGTTACTAAGCAACAAACAATAAATATTGCACATTAATTCAGAATTCAATGACTGTGCTTATATAAAGTATCAGATCAAAACCTATTCGTGTTCACGATGTGGAAAAACAGGACATCGGAACATATACAAAAATTAGGTACATTTAAAGCTTTAACACACATATATATAGTTCCATGCAGCTATGAATGGCACAATACATGCCCATTAATACAGGAAGGCCACACTTACATTAAATTACATGCAGAAGTATTTTTTGCTCTTCCTTCTTTGCGTGTTCAAAACATTACAACAGAAAATTCCTATGCTCTGTTGAAGTAAAGTATTTTTCTATTTATAGACATTAAGCCTGGTGACATCAATAAAAACAAAAGTGGACATGAGAGAAGTTTTCCAATTTCCTCTATGCATATAGGAATAACTGGCTTCAAATTGAAAAAAAGAAGCGGGGCAATCAATACATTATGTCGCAATGATACAGTTTAAAATAATAAGCCCTCAACAAGTGTCCTCGCAAATAGCTTGAAAAGGTTGAGAGTGGTCAGCAGTTAATGCACCCTGGCTCTAAATTCTCCTTTTTCTGGTCTGGTTAAGAAGTTGCAAAGTATATATATATATATATATATATATATATATATATATATATATATATATATATATATGGCGGATTTTTTTTCTGGGAGCTTTAGACATTTGACAAGTAATTATGGCCCATCACTGCACTTGCATCTTTGCAAAGGGGCCAGAAGCAGCAAGAGCAGAATATAAATACACCTTGAGGTCCTAATAATGATACCGTGGTCTGTAAGCTGTCAAGGGCCGTGATTGTTTACCATGCCTGGAAAGACTGTGCCGAAGTAGCGATATCACTCATCCTATTATCCTTTGGGTAAAAAAAAATTACTCCCTAGGCACCCCTTTTTCTCCTCCATGTTCTAATCCTCTACGTCTCAAAGCTGACGGGAGGGGAAACACACAGATGTTTCTTATTAACAGGCCACACAGAATAGTGAAACAGGCACCTGAGGAGACATCCATGCCTGCTAAAACTATTAAAATGTGACCCGGTGACGCCTACTCCATCTCTATTCAGCTGGACAAGGAGGGGAGATGAGCTAATGAGACCAAGCCCCAGATTCAGTCCGAATCACGGTGCTGCCTTAGCTCTATATATAGCTCTGACAGCTCCATTAATTTTGATGTAACGGCATACCAACACAGCACGCCGCCTTTCAACGTTTTTTACGTCTGGAGGTGTGACCTGCATGTCGTCTGTGATCCCTACCCCTCAGCACAGACATTTTAAAAAGGGAGGAGGGCCTTGAACTGGAACGAGACTTGCTGATATCCATCCATTTACTAACTCACGTCAACAGTTTGTCACTGTTGTTCGGATTTGCAACTAGGTCGTCTCTGGCATCACTTAGCCAAACTGGTATCAGACACGTGTTAAAAGAATGAGCTGTGAAATGAACAAATAAGGAGAAAAAGCATTAGTCATGCTGCATGCTAGCATGTTTGAATAAGCCATCCCTGGTTAATATAGCAGCACATGCTCGAAAATAAATCTGCCTCGCTCCTGTGTCAATGAGGCTAAGGTAAGTGGACGGCTGAGTGCAAAGACGGCATGGCCCCAAATCAAATATTCCAACATCTCAGGATTTTCAGGCTTGAAAACTGCATGCTTCAGAATCCCACATGCCGTTGCCAGAGCAGGTATTTAGGGATAGATTAGCATGTCAATCCACTGAGTACTCAATACCTGTGCTTTTTTTTTGCCTGGAGATCCGTTGGTGCATTCCTTCTCCTGTAGTTTACGGCATGCTTACCCTTGGGACTCAAGCCTATTTCTAAGCCGATCATGCATCCGGTCAATTATGCAGAGGATCACTGCAAGCATCAAGGTACGGTACTTTGTCTTGTGCCTAACAGGCATTTCTGTGTCTCTGTACGGTCATTATTCACAATCACCTACCAGCAAATAAATATATGACATACTTGAAAAGCCAGAACATCTTACGCACATACACATACATAAAAATATAAGAACGCCTCATCTACAGTCCTGTATGCATACATAAATACATACTGCCCAAAAACTGGTAATAAAAGGAGCACAGCTTACTTTTAATAAGTACAAAGTCTCAAAAAGACCTTTAAGGCACCATTTCTAATAAAATTTACCTGATGGTAAATTAAGTGCATTGTTTGGCCCCCAGCAACCAAGAACGTGCACAAACATGGATTAAAGCTAATAACCGTTACATCCCTTGCGCCCACAACCACAGAGAATCCAAGTTAATCTCGCAAACATTTTCTAGCATTCTAATATCTCCAATCACAAACTAGCATTCATGCTGTTATCTTGCAGTCATAATACAAAGCTGGTCTGTAACAATAATATTCAGATATTCTGATTTATCACAAAATGGGTGTGGCCTAAAATATACACTTTAAATCCCCCCGCCCCAAATCAGATAACCTTGGAAGCTTTCTAGCAATAAATAAATAAATAAATAATAAAAATAAATTTTCAAAAAAGCTGTTCATTCCATCTGTTCATTACAAATAACGGACATCATAAACATCAACAAACAGATGTTAACCGCAAATATCATAGTCGAGGGAGTATTCTTGATTGCCCAAAGCTCCTGGTTAGCACAAGAGACGATACATTTATCATAAATTCTCCTTCAGGACACATACAAATATATGAATTCTTACCGACAAGACTACTGAACCCCATTAATTAAGATTAACTTTAAAATTTAAGCTGTCATTTGCTTTATCACACCTGTGACATATTCCATAAATTTACAAACAGAAATTTGTGTCAGTTACCAAATCATAATAAAACCCCCCCGGAAATAATGCTAAAGTACAATACCTCTGCTCACAACTACAACAATCCTCTATTAAAACTATAGCAGATCTCTTTACATACGTTTTGTTTGATTTGTTTTCTCTTTCTTTCACCTTTCTGTGACTATTCTTTCCAGTTCAGTGACGGCAGCAGAGGCCAGTTTCTGGGCATGGCTTCAAAACCAACTAGTCTGCTGTATTTGTGCAGATTCACTCCTGGAGGTCAGACTGAATTGTGTTCTCTGGCTTGTTACGTACAGGATATACAGCAGCAGTGCTAATGGATTGGATTCTGCGCTTGCCTTGCACAGAAAGGCAGTAAAAAGGGTGCTAAGTGGCAAAGGAAATTATTTTTTGTTTGCCTCATTAATTGAGTTACAGTGATTGAGCATGAAGGCTGCCCTTTAATGGCCTTGGCTGAAGGTGCGTGAGCTGTGAGGAGTAAATTAGCCACAGTTTATGTGAATGTCTAGAGCAGGAAACGCAACTTGGCTATGACGTATTCGACGCCACATACTCAACGCCACGATGATCAGAAAAGTGTGATGTTCTTAACCGTAAACATATTGTGGATGTTTTCTAAATTATACATTTCTGTAAAGCTGCTTTCAGACGATATCTATTGTTAAAAGCGTTATACAAATAGAACTCATTTGAATTGAATTGCAAGTGATGAAATTAATATATCTAAATTATGGCAGGCTGCTAGAATGACTGGCATTACAGCACGCAACACTGCGCAAACAAATAACTAGCGAGTCGAAATGAAATGAGAGTTCCCTTTAGTGAAGCCTATAGAAGCGTGAGCAAGCTCTCTCATGACTCATGTGTTAACCAATTAGCATGTGGATGTTCTACATGCAAGTGTGCATTTACATGGATTAACGGTGTCCCACAATGCAAAGACCATCCGTATCTGCAGGATTTTAAACGTGTAGCAGGTTAGGGTGTGGCCTACACAGGAAACTGGAATATGAGCTGCATCACTATGTCCCAGGAAACATAGGGTGGGGGGAAAAAACAGCATTGTTGCATATTCTATGAATGCTGGCTCGGACAGTTCTGCAACCTCAGCTACATCAACAGAGATGGTATATATTCAGTAGTCCTTATAATATTTTCACATTTTATTTATTCTATTCTATTTCTCAAATCTATAAACAAACTAGTGGTTTAAGCTATTTTTAAAAAAAAAGCACAAAACTGACCAGGAAGTTAAAAAAGAAATGTGCAGTCACGATAATAAATAGGGCTGAGGAATCTTCGCATCTAACCTCTCGCTCAAAACTGTCTGACGTGATCCCAATCCACAGCTCTAAGGTCGACTAGACACAGCTTTCCAAAAAAAATAAATGAATAAAAATAATTGACTCATATCTGTATTTGCATCTGTTGTACATATTACCAGTTTATTCTGAACAACGTGTTCATATTTGGTTGCATCCCTAGCATGGACATAAGAAATACTCAATATTCTGTAAAGTGGAAGGAGGAATACTTATCTAGAGCTGAGGACATTTTAGTCATTTTAGTCCTTTTTTTTTTTTGAAACCCTCTAGGAAACCATTTAATGCAGTAGGGATTTTCAAAGACAGACTATATTGTTAAATGAGTGTCTGATTGGGCTGCAATTTTGGTGCTGATGTAGCAAACGAAAATTGGGTGCCCCTTATATCTAAACCGCCATTGTGTGTGTTATCACTCCGGCACACTCCTATTTGCTAGCTCACACTTTCAAGGTCCCCTGAATAGAAAATGGAGCGCCACTTTGGCATTGTCAGGGCAGCGCTCGCTACATTTTTGGCCCGCTGTGCCCCCGGGTGTCTGAGGATCGACTGTTATCAGAGTAGCACATTCTACCGAGCCCCACCCCAAAAATGTATTGCGACAAAGCTATTCTTTAGCTCCGGGATTGTCCGTGGCACACCTGATGACCTGTCTACTGAAACAGCCCACCGTGTAACGGCAGCTAACTCCGGCACATATATCAGCTGCGTCGTCACCGGCATGCAGCTTCAATTTGTCAAACACCAATAGCGAGTTCTAGATTTAATCCCCGGAATACGAGGTGGCTCTTGCTGTTGCCTTGTCGTTTGGTGATATGACAGCTGGAGAAATGAGCTCATGCTGAGGAATACAGGCAGTGTCACTCATCAGCGCTCCTCACCGTCCCCCAGCAATAACTCGTGCTCTAGAATGAATTTCTCAGAGTGAGATTGTCATGTAAGGATGAGCCTGAGTGCAAGTTTAAACTGCATTTCGCTGCTTCGGCCCCATCTGTTCCATAGGCATTCATATTCACAATGTGCCGGCTTCGTCGATGAATAAAAACTGTATAATGCATATGGGGTTTTTTAAAATGATAGTGTTCATGATTCATTTGGTTCATAGAAATGATATCATTTTCTGTGATGTTGTGATTAACCACCTTGATTAGCAGTAAGAATGAAAGAAAGAAAAAAAAACCCACCAGATGAGCAGGAAAAAAATAAATAAAAAAGTTAAATGTGTTGTGAAAGAATGGGAAGTGCAGCCAATAGGAGCAGCAACACTTCCTCAGGCATTCAACCAAAAGTAATGATAAATTTTCCAAGACATGGGTCAGAAAAAAAAAATAAATCCAACAGTGTACTTCACAGAATTAAAGGTCGGCTGAGGTCATTCAGAAAATATCCTATTTAGAAATAGGAGCAAAAAAAAGGCAGGGGGGGAAAAAGCGCCTTTCAGACAATTCTCGTCACTTTGCAGTCACCCTAACCAAAGTCTATTTCAAGAAAAGAGGTAATCATCGAGTAGGTCGATGTTCGTCCAATCACAAGTTGTTTTCATAAGTGAAAGGCAATTACTTGTCCAATACATTGCTCAAAGCAATTTCTATCAAAGGACAAGACTCTTTTGGGGTGCAGATGAAGCCAAACCGTGGTAATGAATTCCTGCTGAAGATGCTGCTCTCTGGAGCAGCCATGTGATCTTCAACAGCGGGCAGATGGTGTGCTGGATAAAGACTGTCCAAGACTCGCTCAGTCCATTGTTCATTAATGTCTGTTCTGCTGGCAGAAGCATCTCGAGCACTGTAGCTGTTCAGAGCGAAACTTAGCAGAAGGAGCCATCATGAGAATCAGTGGCGCTATTTAAGAACTAGAAAAAGTCCTAATATGCTACATAAACAAGAAAGAAAAATGAATGTAAAAGCTTGTACGGACAAATACAGGTTTAGTTATCACACCTGTGCGTACATTCACTACACAAATATTAATACACACCCACAAACATTCATTTAGATGCATTTAACATATTTCAAAACCTATGAAAATAGTTCAGTGTGGGGTCAAGTGGGGTCTGATGAAAAAAATAAATGACTTTAAAATATTTCATGGTATTAAGCATCAAATCTTACACATCACCCCTAAAGTAATGAGGGAGACAGTGATGGCTGGTGGTGATATTGGATTATTGGATGGGAGAGCTATTTAAAAAAAAAAATCAGTTTAAAATAAATAAATAAAACTCAGAGGCTCAATAATAAAACTATTAGTTGAGCAATGTATTAAATCGGGAGATCTCACTGATGGCATAAGACATGACCCAACCTATTACCCACACACTGAAATACAGACGTGGCAGCAGCAAGCGTGATTTCGATTTTTTACATCTGTTCAAGATATGCGTCCTCTGAGTACCAACTGTTGTAAATAGATAAGCTGTAGCATAAAAAAAAAGGGTTTTTTTTGGGGGGGAAGGATGATGGGGTACCTGTTTCATCCTCATCATAACATTTTGTGGTTACCTGCATCCTGAAATTTACAAAAAGAGAATTATTTTATTCATTATGTTCAAATCAACCTTGGTCAGACTGAAAAATACTGTCGAGGATGATGACGGGTTCAGACGTCAGCAGTGACCAACCATCATCACTTCTCTCTTTTTACTCCAAGATGCTTGAGCATGCTGTTTACAATCAATTGTCTCTCATACAGAATGACCTTCAGGATCTTCACCAGTCTGGCTTCAAAGCAGTGCACTGCACCGACACGACTCTTCGGGCTGTTACTGAGAAGCATCACGCCGTTAGTTCAACCGAACCATCATGGGTTCTGTAGTTTCTCTTGACCTCTCAGCAGTCAATCACAACATGCCCCTGTCCACACTCGCAAGACGGCCACCATGGCAGCACTTTGCTTCTTATCAGTGGGCATGCAGGGGGTCCAAAACTGGACTGCCCCCCCACCTACCTCACAGCACTCAAACCCCGTTCAGTACCATGAACCCTTTTGAGTTGCAAGCAGAGCTCAATTTGACCTGCCATTTCTCAAGATACATTCAAGACTCTACTCTGTTCTGGCTCCCAGGTAGTTGAATAAACTTCCACTCTCTCCGAAAGGGCTGAGTCACTGGCTGTCCTCAAACGAAGACTGAAGACCTACCTATTCACTAAGCACTTAAAAGAGCACTAAATCTACTCACTTAAATGTATAGAGGCACACTGCTCCCACGGAGGAAAAACAAATCCCCATCAGAAAAACATCTGGTTACTACTAGAAAGCACACAAGAAAACCTCATTATTCTTTATCGAAGGATGAGCATCTTGTTATTTTGCGAAAATTAATATTACATTATAAATATGCTATAAAACCAAGATAACTTCCTGTTCTTTATTTTCCCTCACAATATAGCCTACATTTCTACATTACGAATTGCTGAAAAGTTCTGACAAAAACGTCAAAAAAAGCTAAATGCTATAAAGATATATGAAACGATAAAGATTTACGCTTATTATATATCGACACTTACCGGTCACAATCTGTGACACTAAACGAATAAGGATTTATACAATATATATATTTAAGTAAATGTTACTGTGAGCTTTTAGCTTTAAATGAAGACATCTCCTCTTTATAACATCTATATCATTCTGTTGTTTGTCTCAAGCGGTCATGGTAATAATTGGGTTTGTAAGTAAGTTAATTTACTGCAGCAGTGCTCTACTTACAGAGATGCAACGGACAAGAAAACATGGCCAAGCAAAGCACAAAATTAAAAACAAAAATGCTCGCTCCGTTGGCACATCTCTACAATGTGCCAAATCTAACCATTTATTTTCTTTTGTTCTTGTCTGATATCGTATTAGAGTTTTTAATTAGTAAAAATAATTGAAAAAAAAACCCCAGCAAATAATTATTAATAATAATAATAGTAAACACTTCTTATCAATAATCCATTAAACAGGGAATGTTGAGTTTAAATGGCTTTTAACCCAGATAAAAAAAAAACACCAACTCAGTTCAGGGTGAAAAGCCATGTAAACAACATTTCTTCTTGAATAATCATTATCATCTGGAAACGGTTGTTTGTTTCATGGCTCCTGTCAGAGTTTCTCCTTCTCGGAGCATGGCGCCGTTCCAATCGCTGCTTCTGCATATCATTTTATCCTACAAGTGCTTTTGTTTGTGTTTTGCCACATGCCTCTGTTTTGGTTCGACTTCTGTCCTGTCATTGGTTTGTTTGCCTAATGTGTGCACCTGTTCTGTGTTTACCCATTAATTAGTCAGTCAATGTATACCCTTCTGTTTCTGTATTCCACTGCAGTCCATGCTTTAAGCCTCGTTTCTTTTTTCCATGTTGCCTGGTTTCGACTCACTTATTCATATGATTATGATTGTGATTATATATATATATATATATATATATATATATGTGTGTGTGTGTGTGTGTGTGTGTGTGTGTGAATGACAAGTGAAGTGAATAACACTGATTATCTCCTCATCATGGCACCTGTTAGTGGGTTGTATATATTAGGCAGCAAGTGAAATTTTTGTCCTCAAAGTTGATGTGTTAGAAGCAGGAAAAATGGACAAGTGTAAGGATTTGAGCGAGTTTGACGCAGGGCCAAATTGTGATGGCGAGACCACTGGATCAGAGCAACTCCAAAACTGCAGCTCTTGTGGGGTGTTCCCAGTCTGCAGTGGTCAGTATCTATCAAAAGTGGTCCAAGGAAAGAACAGTGGTGAACCAGTGACAGGGTCATGGGCGGCCAAGGCTCACTGATGCATGTGGGGAGTGATCCAACAGACGAGCTACTGTATGTGTGTGTGTATATATATATATGTATATATATGTCAGGCTATCACACGGATTATATCCATATAGATATAATCCATATAATCTGTGTGAAAGCCTGCTCTCTATCACATATAACTGCATTTCAGCCTGATGCAGTACCAGAAAGTACATTTTTAGATTGCGATTACAGAGTTTTACACACGTCTGATGCATTTTAAATACTCAAACCAGCCCATGCAATTGAATGCAGAAGCATTTACAAGTGTTTGTTTAGGGGTGAATAGAATATAGAATAGAATAGAAGGTGAATATCTTTTTCAGTTAGAAAAAGATTTACAATAATTTATTTAAAAATAATAATAATAACTTTATAGCTGCCTACAGACTGTGACCTTTGTCGGTTATTACAAAGGTCTTTTCTCTGATTAAAAAGAGTTTCTTTTTTTTCCCATCAGTGACAAGACCTTTGTAAAAAATAGATCTGAAAGAGAGAGGGACAACTGCACACACAACAAATTAATCATTAGTCGCTAGCTACTGGCTGGCATGATGAACTAAACTATTGACTAGATTAATCCTAAAAGCTGACTCGGCATCTTGATATTTACAGTACTCCCAATCCAGACCCAACCTAATTCCACCCATGAACTCTCCTCATTGCCGTCCTTTTAAACAGAATCACTGCAGTTATTCAATGCCATCCGTAGCCACACACAAGCGTCTTACATTCATCTTCACATATTTTACAAAGACCAGCTAAAACGGCAGTCCGACAACCCCCAGTTAAACTCTTTCCCTATAGCAGTTATACCGGACGCCTTGTCCATATAGATGACATATTGCAGTTTTCCTTAAATCGCTTGTACACATGCTGAGCTGGAATCCTCCCCTGACCACTTCGGGGTGTATTATAATGTATTTACGCTCGGTAATTGAAGGCAAATATGATTGCTCAGTCTGCGTGGCCTGTTGACAGAGCAGATGAGATGGTGATTCATTCTGAGGAACTATTAGATTATCTCATGTGCCATGCATTTGGCGGCCTTCAGAAACAAGATGAACTTGACAAGCGAGAGATTTGTCACAACCTCCTTATTTCCTGCCATGACTCCAACACCAATTAGCATAATTGGTATTAATTTCTTTTCCAAGGGATGGGTTCCCATTAACTCTACATGCATTAAGAAGCCCACAGAGACATTTTGTGACATTTTGCTCCACATTTAAAGCGCAATATTTCAACCGTACGCCCCGACCCCATTAATTACTTCCGCAGCCCAAGATTTGAAATCGCCATCTTTTGACGATTGTTGAGGAATGTTTGGAACAAGTACCAAAGGATCTGCTTAATATCCATGTATGTAATGCACATCATACAACCTGCCTGGTTTGGGTTCACATATGCACAAAAGCATGTGGAAAGATTTGGATTTATTACCAACCCGTTTTATTTTTATAGGGGGAAAAAAAGTAAATAAAAGAAAATACAAGTCTTCTGAAACCAAGTTTTTGTTCTATGTAAATCCAGGAGCGATGGAGTCTGAAATAAAACTGGAGAAAGCGATTAAGAGAGTCATTATGCCTTGAGTTCATGGAGCCTATTACACTCAAGGGAGCTGTTTTTCAGTCAATTATCAGTTGTTTTGTGAGGTGAACATGCATATCCCCACTGAAATGGCTGGTCCTTCAGCCATCTGCCACCACCGTTTCCGTGGGCTCAATGTGTCAAGAGAGACTATCCAAGTGGAATGCTTGCATATAAAGCGCACTGGATTGAATATGAGAACATGCTTAGCTAAACGCCTATTACTTGAGGGAAACACAACAGGATTATATTCACGCTCTGCAAAATGGTGGAAACCACAAGTGCCGTTACGCAGCCAAGCCTGTATTCCATTCATGTTTTCCTGAGGTTAGAATTTATCGATTATTTGAAGGTATATTTTCATACTTAGCTTTTGTGCAGTCAGAATGAATATCTTGGCACTTGTATAATCAGAGTCTGACTGCATCAATTGCTTGTGTGTGTGCTTCATTAAGAAGATTCCTTTTCATTTATATTGTGCATCAACTCTCCTAATCCACCACACAAAGTACACCTACAATACATCTCCCCCATGGTAGCTAGCTAGCCATGTTAAAAAAAACAACTGGGAGGTTTATCTCAGCAGCAAGTATCGCTAACATTAGCAAAATGTATTGAGCTCCCTGTAATGACAGAGCTTTTTCCCCTCGTGATGAAACACCCTGACCTTTACCCACCAGGATATGAAGAGCCACTAGGCTTCTGTGTGCTTAAATGCTTTGAGGCACTCTTTAGAAAACACAGAAAGGAGTTGAATATCAGATAAAGTTAAATGTATATCAGGAAAACCCTAATTAAGTCTGCTTTTTATACTACATTTCTGAAGTAAGGAGCAGCCATCTTTTTAGCTCTAGTTCCATTTGCATTGTACAATCAAATCCGGAAATTCAGGAAAAATAAATAAATAACATGACTTAGGACTCACAGCGACAGTAAAAGATCTGTGTAATTGAATTACTTTTTCGCATTTAATTAATGAAATAAAATGAGTGAAATAATTTAAATAAATCATCATACATGATGTATCAGCTCCTTTCCAAAATTACAATCAGCTCATTTACATGATGACCAAATGGTAATTTAATTATAGCCTTTTCGGGTCACATGGTCACACGTGGTCAAGTATCATGGATGTGGTGTAAGAAATGACATAAGCAAAGGTGACAGGGAGAAACAAGACACTACAAACTTTGTTCACAAAATTCAGTGCATGTCAATATTTCAAAGGAAATCTTGTTGGAGTAATTTGGAAAATAGGCAGAAAAGAGAAGTCAAGAAAGAAGACAGATCTGAGGAAAAACCTTCGTTGTGAGTTTTAGCACGTGGTGAAGCTCAGCACATGAAATGCGGCGGTGACGCCTCCAGTTATCACACAAAATCACTGCAATGTTATGACTGAATCCCTCACTGTATCGCAGTCATCATAGCTACATGATTGGCTCTTGGTCAATGACGGCATTCACTGTCTCAGTATTACACGAAGGAGCAGCGTCCACTTGCTGGATGATCTCTCCAATGCTGTTGCTGTACCTCATTTTTTAAAAATTAAGCACCTCCCATGGCGTCCCGGCCATTAAAATAGAAGAGCAAATGGAAAAACAAAAAGGCTTATAGCTGAGCAAATTACCTATACAACAGAATTCATTAGAAAATAACGCCAAGGTTTGAAGATGTGAGCTCACCTCTTTCTCCATTTACCGCTTAAGTGGTTTAAGCTAAATTCACTTCAAATCTTTATAAAAACTTCTACTTTGAGAAAGCAATCAGAACCTCACAGATTATTCAAACTCAACAGAACTGCTGTTTTAAATTAGAGCCGAGTTCATATAGTAGGTGGGATATTGAATAAGGTGCATTATTAATGTGATATGAAGAAGCCCCGTCTTTCTGACCCGCTTTAGCCCTCAGGTGAATGCCAATGATTCAGACCAAGTCTGTCTTCCAGACACGGGGTTCGAATAGTCAACCCAGCTAATTCTGTGTGCCATTAATTACCGGCCCGACCATGGCTAGAGGAGACGTGATTGTGGTTCAAGGACACACTTCCTCTGGTTATAGAGCTGCTTCCCATAGTGCCTGTGTGCAGTGGCTCAGATTCGGATATCCGCAGCTGAGAGTGGCTCAAGTCTTATTTATTAGTGCAGACTTTCAGGTCAGACACATCTGACCAGGTCCATGAAATTTGGCAAGTAGCTAAAATAAAAAGGGAGGTTTATCAGCAAGCATCGTCAAACACTGTGTCAGTGCCTTGGCTGCAAACGCCCAAGTGTGCTAACCACATGAGAGCAGTCTCATGCACCGAAAGCCTGGATGAACTAGAGAATAACAGATAGCTCTAGCCCGCATGAGTCATTATCATCATGCTTTATTTTTCACTGCAGTGATTTCTCCAAGTAATATAAACACCCCATTTGGCAACACACAACACTAGTGATCCATGATATTTACCATGGGACATAGTTTGCTTTAAACCTCCAATTTATTCTTCTCCCAGACTAATCGGCATTGCTAATGAAATACCCTTAATAAGAATGCAACGTGCAGATCCTGCCATTATGTCCCAGTCTCTGGAGCAAAGTTCCCCAAGGAGAAGCGCTAAGAGTAAAGAAATCAAGCAGAGGTGCCGTGGAGGGAAGTCTCTGTCCTTTACTTCAACCAATATGGAAGCTTACAAAAATTTCACATGCATTATATAAACACACACTTGACAAAATTATTATTATTTTTTTTTTACTTCTTCTGGCTGCTTTTAATACCTTCACTTTTTGCCAACATTCATATTCAAATACTTTTGAAATAAACCCCAGGCAAAGAGGTTACACACATGCACTTGTTTCTTTCACTCGCCTCAACAGGCCGACGCCTGCGCATGCACTCGCTGGCGAATGGAATCATTTCATCCACTAGCCATCAATTCCTCGAAACGGAGCCGTACTAAGCGTGGGGCTGAGCGTTAATTATGGCGAGCGAGAAATGATCAGAAACAAGAGACCTGCACACACTGGCAACGGAGATGGAGACTTGGCATGGGCCGTGTGCACCACACTGGCACAAGTAACTAGAATGACACAGACTTGATTTGCACACGCCAATAAAATGCTATTGCTGTGTAACTGAATTACTGTGTGTGTGTGTGTGTGTGTGTGGTTTTGGGCCTCTTTGAGATTAACAACAGCATTTATAATATGCAGTTAACACAGTTTCAGTTACAAAGCAGATTAAAAATGCGATCGAATTGAGAATGAATGAAATTTATTGAAAATTGGAGATGGAAATAATTAACTGTCTAGTAAATGCATACTGATGTCAGAGCTAAATAGTTGGCAAGCAAACAAATAAAATAATAAATAAAAAAATGGCTGTAATTTTGTACTGTAGAGCCTTTTCAAATATCTGCGCTTGGACACTTCAGACTTTGGGGCTGTTTCGAAGCAGAATGCGTGCTGGAGATTTTTTTTCTGGACCTGGCAACCCTGGTTGTGCAAGCTAACTGACACATGAGGAGATGATTAATCCATCCCTGCCCATCCCATCTGTCCATCTGATTTATGTAGACACTTCAGCCTCGATCTATTCTAATTAACTACAACCACATCGCGCCCACCAAAGACATCATCTCTGTACACTGTCTTCGCAAATGCTGTGTCATTAGAGCGGTTAAATGTGCTGAACTCAAGTGTAACAACTGTGCGGGCATTTAACTACAAAATCGGGCAGATCTTCAAAAGGTCCGGTGACTGCCACCCAGTGTACGAGCTCATGCAGAGACGCCATAAAGCGCGTGTGATAAATATTTAAAACAGACTTCGGCCAATCACTTAAATTACAATGTGCTGGTCTAGAAGCAGTCAGCGGTCAACTTCAATTGACATGGAGATTTTGCAAGGACACAATCACTCCAAACTTGCAGTTAGAGTTAAAGGAGTGCTCTTGATGCAGGCAAATGTTTTTCCTATTCTTCTACTGTATCAGAAAAATTCTTTGAAAATGCCACAGCGCTCAGTGGAACACTCAGAGCACTGAAAGCATTCACTATCTGCAAGCTACAGATTGTGCGCTGCATTGTGTTCACGGTCATATTAGATATTCACAGTCCCGTTTTTCATTAATCTCAAATTGACACTTTATGTGGCTTCTTGCTTATAGTTCTTCCAGCTTATGTGTACTAGGGGTTGGATGGAGCAACACATTCGCTAGTCGCCGCTGTGGAGATGGTGACTAGTCGGGGGGGGTTAAAAGTAAAGAAGTAAGGCAGACGGTAAAGTCAGCGGGTTAAATATATTTTGTTAGTCTGAATATGTTTCTGAAGCGATGGTCTGAAGTCTACACCGCGAAACGTTTTTAAAGTTATCTAAACTCTTTGCACATTGTGTTATGGCCGGGGCTGTGAGGTGGAGCGCTTTCAGAGCTACGTGTTGCACATCACTATCCATTCCAGCTCAGCTAGTTCAGTGTCACATCAGTAGCAGATGGCAGATGCTACCAAGGCAGGAGAGAAATATAATATTAAAAAAAAACCTTTCGGACACTTTCTAGAGACAACACATTCGCCATCCTTCATTAGACTATCTGCATGCTCGCAGTAGCAAAATTAACTAGTTAAGCCGTCAGCTTGCCCAGGAGTCTATTTTAAGAATTGTTAAATCCTTAAATAGTGTAATATGCCCAGAACCACAGATGTATTTTGCATTTTTATTGCACCGTTTTAATTACTTTTGTAATTCATGAACAGAGTGACCTAAAAAGGATTTTAAAAAAAAGCTGTAGCCATAGTCAATCCCAATAACTTGACTGAAAAGATTGTTTATACTCCATAGAAAACTACACACGAAGGCATTTAAAATAAAAATGAATTAAAAAAAATCACCCACAGATGGAAAAACCTGAATAAAACTATTATGCAATGATTATTCATTACTACCAGCAATGAAACTAGAACATATACATAAAACATGTAAAATAGTATAAGCATAATATATCCTCCGAACAGCAGATGGTGAATTGTCTTAGAGTCAACATTTACAAACATATGCAGCACAATTTATCATATTATGGCTTTCCCTGAGGCCAGGAATGTTGAAGTTGTGTTTAGGGTGTGCTGTGTGTTTAAGCATTACACATATTACAGATAATATAATAGCGAGCATTCCCTGTGCATTAATGCTAACTGCTGGTCTAAACACTGCAAAATCCACAGGCCTTATGTACGTGTGCACTCACTCACTCACAATCAGAGTTACCAACAGTGTCCAGAGTGAACAGCATCTTTTACTTATTTGGTGAAAGTCACTTTGAGAAAGACAATCCATGGACAAATGAATAAAACCGAAAGGCTCGTATTAAACTTGCATAAGTCTGTTTCAACAACTGAAGACAAAATTAAATCAATATTTTACTCAAGCTTCTTGGAATTACGTTTCACTCAGAAATCTCAAAATAATGACACTGTTTCTTAAACTCATTCAAATCAATGTCTTAACACCGTGGCATCGCATCTGCGTGCGTGTTCTTTACAACAGTGAAGCGTCCGTTTTTAGCCTTTTATGGATATTCCACTCTTGGCTTTTCTTATAAAATGCCAGTTGCTGTCAACATTAATTCAGCTCATAGTGTACTTCTTCAAGGACAAACTTTATTCCTTTGCTCTCGTCGTCGGGATCAGGCCGCAAAGGAGCAATCAATATCTTCCAGAAAAGAAATATTATAGAGCATTAATATTTTAACATCATCTGCATCAATAGGGAACGAGAAATTTTCAAATAGCTAAGCAGGTATTTTAGTCTCGAAAGGATTATACAGAGGTCTGTTCAGAGTCCCCAGGGGGCCGGAGATGTATGTTTTACCTCGACGGCTCTGTACCCTGTTTGAATAATAACCGGAACAGGCGTTCTGCATTTCTGGCACAGTTGTGTAAATATCAGCTCGCTAAGTAAGAATTATAATGACTCCAACCAGATTTATGTCATAGTGTACAAAATCTGCTCCAACTCTCAAGAGTGCTGTATCAGACTAAAAATCAGGTATTTGAAAAGGGATACACATTTCTTTTTCTCAGCCTAACGTATACACCCATTTTCCACTCCTCAGTCCACCTCATCTGCGTAATCCATCTTACAATAGAAATGGCTCATCTTACAATAGTTGCATGGTTCATATATATATGTTGTGGGGCTCAGACTATGACATTTAAGGCTAGTCATTTCATTCATTCATTTATTTATTTTTTTGCTGCATACTGCTTAAATCTTGCAAATGGTATGAAAAACACAAAGTACTTGCTTGATTGTTGGCACCAACTTAAAGCTGTCTGCCTCATCAACGAAGCAATCAAGGATGCTAAATAAAACCCCACTGTTTGTGCACTGATATGGAGAACCACGTCTCTTGAAAGATATATCAGAGTAGACACTTTAGCAATTAGCCACAGTATTTAGAGCCATTCCATCAGAGTGTTGCAATATTTATCACCTTTATAGCCAGTGTTTCAAACAGTAAACAGTGTTCTAATTGTGTCTGGTCTTACGGCACTGCTGCACGACCAGCTTTTAGGGTTTATTTAATTCATAACAAAAGTGGCACATGAAGCAGCGTTAAAAGGAGATCGAGATGATACAGAAGGTATTCAATCAAATCCTCCCTTTGTACAGATCTGGGACAAAGCTGTCGGTGATTTTCTCCTCGATCATTGACAGAAGAAAGCATGCAGCTACACTCAGAGAGGCTCCAATCTGCACTTATATTTCACCAGTTCCACAGTCAGAGGCCAGGACTGCATGAGTCAGGCAAGAAAGTCTTGAAGTAGTACGTGTCAGCTGTAGTTAAAATCGAGACAGACAGGTGAGAAAGCAAAGAATGCCCTTTCTGGTCCATTTCTGACGGTAGATATTATTATTACATGTAAATCAGCTAGCGCTGTATTATCATGATCATTCTGGGGGAATAATACACAACAAATATCTGATGCAGCATCTTCAGCCAATCCTCTAAGTATAACATCTGTCACTGTAAGAGGATATTTCATAAAACCTATGAATAAAGCTGAAATGCTATTTAAGTTCCGTGATTCAGCTTACCTACAAATCCTTTATTTAAATTTAGAAAGACAAAAAAAAAGGAACGCTACAGTGATATCAAACAGCTGTGGTGTCTTGCCAAGAGGCCACAACTAACAATAAAGCTGATGAACAACAGTAGTTGTACAATAGAGGCCTGCATAACAAAAGCCTGTCTAAGATTAATTATAGGCTAGATTAATTTGCTAAAGTGTCGACTATCCCTCTGAGGACTTTCAAAAATAATTAGGCCTACCAAATCCCAGAGATCACAGAAACGCAGAACGAGAAATAACAGATTCCGAAGCAACAAATACATGTCATGTTTAACTGAAATAATTTATGTGGACTACAATCCAAGCCAAATGATGCAATATACATTGTATTTATCAGTCTCAAGGACACTTTCACACCAAATGTATTAGATGTGACACAAGAAGCAATATATATATATATATATATATATAAGCACTGGCCTGTATTCGAAGCGCTGATATAACTACAGACTTAAATGCTGTTCAGACAGTTTCACAAGAGCAGGACAGATGAAAGCTCTGGACATGATCACAGAGATGTATGCTCCTCTTGAAATTCTAAACTGTTACATGTTACAAGGATACTTCAAAAACATATTGAGCTTGTGTGGAGTCCATCAACATCCGAGTAATACAGAAACTAATCGTAGCAGAAGCTCTGGCCACAAGTACCATGTAGAAATTTAATGACAACATGTGGCACATAAAACACAAGGTGACCCTTTATGGTGTTAAAAGATAACCCGTTCTATTGCTCACAGTAATGCGCAATAGTTTCTATAGTAACAGCTTATTCGTAGGAGCTTGTTTTGGGGGATGATCAACATAATCTGAGCGTAATAAAAAAAAAAAAAACGCTTTTTAAAAAAGGGCTGATTTTGAACTACAACAACAAAACATTGATAAGTACTTCCGTAACACTTATGTGACATTTATTGCCAGAGTATCCCATGTCAGAGCTTTGTAATGGCCAGTGAATTTTTCACCATGGGAGAAAGGAAAGGAAAGACGATGGCTGGTTTTTGGTTGCACAATTTTTACAAGAAAAACAATGAAAGAAAAGAGAAACAACTGTTTATAGATTATATAGCTATATCACAAGTGACAGCAGGGACTAACTTGCTTCATGAATGTACAATAGCGTTAAATGTAACTAAACAGGGTGAAGCGATTATTAATTAATTAAAACTGAAACTGTTGGCAAAACTCTTTGGTATCATTCCCTGGCATGGACTGTTTTCCTTCAACAAAACAGCCTGAAATGTGTTATTCCTTACTTACATGAAAAATAAAATTGACTCATGGTGCTTTTATACCTGGCAGGATTATGTAAACATCGCTGAGTGAGACAGCTGGCAGCGTATAATAATAACACGGACTAAAGTCTTATTTAGATGGCGTTAAGTTTTATTTACTTTCTAAAATTTGCACGTCTCCTCTGTGACAAAATGCGTCTGTTCGTGTGTACGAATCAAGGCGGGACAAATCTTTTGCGTCACACATAATACACATCACATTTCCGTCCATGTATTTAACCACATGTGTAGCACTGAAACGAAACTGCAGTAGCTCGCTATTTAACACTGGCTTGTTTCATTTATATGACGTCTCTCAGGGGCACAGAGCGGTGTGTGCGGTTTGTACCAGCAACTACAAGTGAGTGAAACAAGACTTGTGGCTGAAACAACAATTTTATGATCATAAACCTCCTTAAAAAAGCACACTGTCACTTTTCCTCCCATAATGTTCAGGCACCATGTCGAGATTCAGAGCGAAATCTCTGCTGGTTGGAGTAATAATCGCAGTGTCGTGGTCTAGATGTTGCAGGTTTATTGCATTGTCATGTTTAGGATTTATACCTGAGCTGCGTTCGGTGTAAATGACAAAATAATAAATCGAGTGTGTGTGTATGTAGTATGAGAGAGATGAATAAATAATACCCCTGATGCCTGAACCGCCTCTGTTTGTAGTAACTACACAAGCGTACAGGCACTTCAGGCTATCTGCTTTGAAATCCATAGATCTGTCTACAGTCCTCATCAGAAAGTGTTCGACTTAACTACCATGATGTGCCTTGAAGCTTTATAATGTCTGAATATCTAAATGCTTAGATAAACAATCGGAAAAAAAAAACCCCTCTTGGCCACGTTTTAATATTGCTATCCTCCCACCATTCACCATGTAAGCGTTAAGAAAAGACGCTGTCGCCTCACGATGGCCCAAATTTTCAGTTCTCATTTGCATTCGTATTCATATTTACTTCAGCAAGGCATCCACACAGTGATATCTGTTATCTGTGTATAAAAAGGCATGATATCGTGGCATATATAGATGCTTTATACCTGTAAACTAGCCGTCATTCTAATAGTCACCCGAATCTTTGTCTTTCAAATGGTTGCTATGATGTTCTAAAAAGCTGATTATTATGTAAAAATTAACTGTGAACACACTCATATTAGAATGTTAGTACTGTTTATTTAAGATATGCATGAAGCTTTGTTTTGCAGCATGAATCAACACAGCAATGTTGATTACACCCGACACTTTAATAGGAACGCACATTCATGCAGTTCTCCTTCCTGATCCCTCTCAACAAGGCGTTCCCACTCGCACGACTGACGCTTACTGTGTGAAAATCCCAGCAGATCAGTCATTTCAGAACACTCTGGCGCCATTAACCAAGTCACTGAGCTCACATTTTGCCCCGTTTTGATGTTTGATGTGAGCATTAACTGAAGCTCTGCATGATTTTTATGTACTGTGCTGCCACCAGATGATTGGATAATTACATAAATGTGCATTAAAGGGGACAGTAAGTGCATATCGGCAATACCAAAGAAATCGGTAATGGTATATATTTATTTTTATTTTAATAAATGAATCATACAAAAAAAAAAAAACTGATCAAGAAACCATTGAATAGAATATTTTAGAAATTTCTTTTGCTAACAGACACACATTATAGTCTGTACTTGCATAAATATAAGTTATAAAAGGTGGATCAATTGCAATGCATTTTTAGAAATAATTACAGCAACTAAAAATGCACTTTAACATGTTGTCAGTGTATTCATAGATCACTCTTGCTATCGATAGAAAGTGTTACCCTGGGGCTCGCAATAGGGCGGGAAGGTGGTAAGGAGGTGAAGGTTTCCGTCCCATACTGAAAAATTGAAATTTACTCAAAATTGTAGACAGAGCTGATTCATCAGGACACTGCTGAAACGGTCCATAAATATTTGACGGTTTGGTTAGAGATAGTCGAGAGAGTCACAAAATCAAAAATTGTAGAAAAGAAAGTAAATTTGAGTTGGACCGTTTAACACGTCATACAACTTCCAATAAGAAGCATTCACCCAAAAAAAAAAAAAAAAAACATATTCCTTGAAGAGATGCCAAGCTATACAAAAAAAAGAACAATCCCCAACAATCCAGATAAGGATATAGTGGCTAAAGCAGCCTTGTAAGTAGCTCAACACCACCTTAAGCACTCCTGGTATACCTTCCGGCAAAAGCAACGTATGCTGTTTCTTTTACAAAAGGAAGCCTTTTTCAGCAGTTCTTCAGCCTTTCCATTGTCGGAGCTATTGAAAAAAATTAAGACCCAGCACATTTTCAACTTAAAAAAGAAAAAGAAAAAAACATAGAACAGCTGCTAGCTGTCATCAAGTATGCTGCGTTTCTAAAGATCCTGGCTGGCAGTGCTGGGGTTAGGGACGTGGACAGAGAGAGGAAAGTCTAAAGATCACTCAAGGAAGGCAGAGTCCAGACTCGTCCACTCCAGCGAGTTGGAAAAGTATTTACTGTGGTCCAGATGAGAGGACTTCAGGGAAGAAAGGATTATGAGCCCTTGGTAATTATAGATGATGTTAGCTGGAATGAAAGTGTCTAGACACAGGCCTATATGCCTCCAGGTTGTGGCTACCTCTGCGGATATATGGAATGGAAGTCATTATTATATTTATTTAGTTTTTAAGTGTAATTGTAGTCGGTACTAGAGGGACACAATGCTTCATTCAAGCAATTGCAAATGCTCTGCAGTGTTTCACCTCACCTCATGCCTTCCCAGGCCATAATAGATAAAACCCTCTTCTGCCCGCTGGCTGTGTGAAATTCCTAAACACATTAATTAGACGTGTTCCAGGTTTGCGAGGGACAAATGGCAAAACATTCGCAAAAAAACGCTGGCACTAGCAAATTAGTCCTTTAGACATACCAGAGGGTGTGGGAGCTAAAAACGAGAGCTGCTAGGAGGAAAATGAAGCTGTAAGCTGGAGCCACTTTGTCAAACCGCATATGCTCATTAACTCGGTCTCTCGTTGGTTCTAAAGAGCATGCTGGAGCATTCCTCTTATCTGGAACAAGGGCAAAGAGAAGGGGTGGAACAAAAAGGCTCCTGCTTTCTTTATCTGGAAGGATCCATAAATGTTAATTTATCTGTAGAGTCTTATTTTGGTTTGCTTCTGTGTAGACGCGCATATACACCCACAAGCTGGGTGTCAACGGGGGGAGAAGCAAGGTGTCTATAGACTGCTCCAGATGCGAAGGCACTTAGCGCCGACTCCTAAGAATAGTCTCTTTCCCCTTTTTAGCTATTATCACTTTCTTTTGCAACGAACAGTCATACAACACCCACCATCACCACCCACCTGTCTTCCTCTGGAGCTTTACCTCTCTGTTATCCCTACGCAATCATTCTACTTGTCAATCCCTTTCACGCTCCTACCTTATGTATGGACAAAGAACGTTTAAAAAAAAAAGGGGGCATCAAACAGCGAGCATTTATACACCGTCACACATCAGCATTCATAACACTTTTATAGTCGCAGAAACCAAATTCATCATAGCCCTCATAGGCCACGCTGCATGCTGCACATTTATGTAATCTCTGCTTTTTTGTGATGACAAGTACGCTAAATCAAACCCAACGTGAAGTGCGACATCCTCATTTCCCAGAATCTTCACTTTTTTTTTTTTTTTTTCCCTTTTTTGCTCCTTGCACTTTCTACAGTTTAATGGAGTACATCAATCAGGCTCGCAGATTCTTTTGTCTTGACTTTCCTTGGGGCAACATAACTGGTCTAATGCATTCATTGTCATCGTGACTCAATGTATTCCAACCATCTGCTCCATTCTGTGCCCATAACTTCTTCTTTTTTTCTCCCCATCAGACAGAAGAATTTTCTGCCATTATGACATGTCTATTCAACAACTAATTCAAAAACAAAAACAGATACACACATTACCTGGGTTTAAGATTACAATAATTAAAATCACACACACACACAAAAGAACTTCCTTGCTTGTAAAAGTCCAGGGTTTTTAACGATTTGTCCTACCTTATCAAACTGTCCGAGCATAGCATGCATTTATAGATCTTTGTAAAACAATCCCTTCAGCGTTTTTGTGCTATTTTATCTACTTTATTACCGTGACCTTATCAGAAACACCTCCAGCGGAAAACTATAGGTAGCATATTTTAATAGACTAATTCACATTTATGATCAAAAAAAAGCCTCCAGCTTTAAATATACAAGATTAAACATGTATTTATGGGAGTACAAAAGTGAAGTGTGTGTTCAGGAAACCCTCGGTAGGTAGGACATGCAACTAACATGACTGAGTGGTGACAAGTTAACACTTAACACTTAAGTAAAAGTGATTTGTTCATGGCTATGAATAAAACAGGACAAAGTGTTTTAAAACCAATGTTTCATCTTACTACTTCAAACTCGCACCATGGACTCAGGGTGACTATTTTGCAGAATGTTTCTTGCAAAGAAAACAGTCATTTTTGGGTGTAATGTATGTATGTATGCATTCCACGAATAGAGAACGGGGAAAAAACTTTGACACTACACTATTTTTTCCAGGTCTGCTCAGTCTATCGATTGAAATGGCATCAGGATCCAAGTGTCCATTTGCGATATGTCAAATGATTGAGTGATTAATCGCTTGCCTTTAGGAAAAAAAAACAGCTGGAGTAAGCAAACAATCGACCAAATACCAATTTTCATCATAATGTTGACTTGCATTAAGTCCTTATTTCTCAGATAAAATCATGTTTATTCAGCTTTCATCAATATGTCCATTTAGGACTTATAAAGAACTTTATTCTCCCTCTTTCGAACCCAAGTTTGCTAAATATGAATCCACCACCAAACATTTCCCCTGTGAACAGCAGAATCAAGGCACAGCTAATGCTCACAGTTCGGTCCTGTAGATCATGTGTGAATCCTCACTGAGCGCCTAGAAAGATCCCAGGACATGCAGGTCTGACATCACTGGAGCATCTTTCTTGGGGGGGTGTGCAGGGGGGAGGAGGAGTGAGCCACCTGCCATGTTCAGTGGAGTGGTGCAGAGCAGTGTTGGGCTTTAGAATGAGTCACACATGAAGTGAAGCAGCAGGCAAAGCACATCGTCAGCGTGTAATCAGAGCGCTGTCAAGATCTCTCAGCTGCGATGCATTGCTGCATGCTTTGAGAGAACGAGAGAGCAATTGAAGTAATGCCCGTGGACAGTTATCGCACCGTTATGGCGATGTTTCTACAGAGATGGATAATTTCCTCTAATTATCCAGTAGAATGTCTTAACGGGGGGAGGGAGGAGGGGGGGGAAATTGGGTGAATCAGGTGCTCGTTCCACCACGACAGAGAACCAGAACTGCATTCCCTTTACATAACACCTCACACTTTTGGCGTTTCACAAGAGCTTTGATCTTGGCAAATAGTGAAAGTGTGATATTTCTGATGTGCCGTATGATGAAAAGTATTCGGAAAAGCATCTCCCCTGAACATACACTCCTCCATTCCGGAGCCACCATTGCTGCTCTAACTACGTGCTTTATAGGTCTTTTAAAATTCCCTTTTATTCTGCGCCTCCTTTCATGTGACTTTGCCGTCAACGTCTAACTCCGAGCATTTTCATTTTCTATCGCCTCCCCCCCCCCACCTTTAGATTTAGCGTAGGCCGCTTTGACAGTTAAATCAACAGTGGCCTTCTGTGTCACCTGCGTCATGGACTTAAATCAGTCTCGTAATCGCTTGCACGCTCTCCTGGCACTGCTACTGCAAGCAATCGATAAACAGTGCCCATCAGCATGTTATAAGCCTCTCAAATGGCTAGCACGATGGTCATGTCCAATACTTTAAAAAAACACAGATTAACAGAATACACAGGGCTTGATTGGGCCTGATGTCAACCCCTAAAGTGACAGACTGATGGCGCTGATAATAATGGCATTAATAACACACACGGACACTATGCACCACTATCTGAGCAGATTTGAAAGATTTTTTTCATATAGTGTACAGTATTTCCCAACGGAATACTTTTTCAGATATCCTAATTTTAAGTTTATAGATCGTCACTTTCTGAAAATTGTCCTCATATCCATATAAGTCTTGTGTTTGTCCAATTAAAAGGTCTTATTTTTAGATTCGGGGGGGTTTGACTCATCTCTGATGCTGTCCGTCAGGCACTTCAGCACAATGTTTCAAATCATGGCTCTCGAGCCATTTCATGGATAGGCCATGGATTAGTAACAGAAGGGCTCATGTGCAATACACGAAGGTTGTCTGGGGCAACAGGAGCACAGGGATCACATTACA
Source organism: Hemibagrus wyckioides (assembly GCF_019097595.1). Taxonomy (NCBI): domain Eukaryota; kingdom Metazoa; phylum Chordata; class Actinopteri; order Siluriformes; family Bagridae; genus Hemibagrus; species Hemibagrus wyckioides. Next base: position 28,293,107 of record NC_080712.1, on the reverse strand, counting down.
GTGCAATTTCTGCTGGCAACAGTCCTATTAAGTGGTCTTATTGTAAAACAGCTTTCCAGCAGAGACTTGCAAAGACTTTCTCTCACACGCACAACCAGTCTCATTTGCCTCCTTGCGACTTTAGGGAGGAGAAATGGTCTAGCCAATTAAGCCTGGCTTCTGGAGCAGGAGCACCGATCTACTGTGGTTGTGAACCCTGGGCTGTTTTCTTCATTTTGAGAATTGTCCGCGATCGTAGCTCGGAGGCAAGCAACTGTGCACCAGGCAGCCGAAGAAGCAGCTCACATCTAAACCAAATGGCAAGTCTTGCTGACAGGTGAGTGGTAAATAGGGCGCAGTGATCAGTCAAGGGAGAACGACCTGACACAACTTGGAGGTGTCTGAATGACCACACTGACCTGATGGTGCTTTGGATTCAAAAACTACCTTTGCCTGAAGGCCACGAAATTTATTGCATTTCTTGTTTTTATTATTAATAATAGTGATACCATCCAAGACTCGGGCGCAAAGGGAGGCAAGCATATTTTAAGGGCCTATCTGTGAAACCATCTAATGAGAGAGGCGAAACATGAGAGGAGCACTTTCACAGGTTACATTTATAGCAATTAGTGTAAATCCTGTCACATGCCTCGTTCTGATGTAGAGAGAGAGAGAGAGAGAGAGAGAGAGAACGAGAGAGAACGAGAAGCATCTAAGGAAAATTTTTTCCCAGTTGAGGACAAGACCTACCACAAAGAACAGAAAGAAATGTACAGCAGTAAGTGAAGAAGTGTTGCCTGAAAGTGAGAATACAAGGGGAAAAGATTTTAGAGAGTTGAGCTTTGTATTCTGCTCCATCACTGCAAGTTGTGCATTATAGATACACCAACAGCATGTGTTCTCAGATAGGCCAGTAGGCTTTGTAAACAGCAAATTGATTATGATAAATCACAAAGCTGTCAGTGTCACAGTTACTCATGTTGTATGATTGGATGATTTTTGTCTTGGTACTCCACTTTTCCTCTGAGCCACTTTCTTTCACTTGACAAATACTGACAATGTGAGAGTTGGCAGATCTGTGGGCCAATAGGTCTTGTTGATGAGAGAGGTCAGAAGAGAATGGCCAAACTGCTCCAAGATGACAGAAAGGCTATGGTAACTTATATAACCACCCTTTACACCCTTGTTGACTCGTGAAGCAGAAGACCACATAAGGTTCATTTCCTGACACCAAGAACAGAAATCTGATGCTAGAGTGGGTAGAGACTCACAAAAACTGGACAGTAGAAGACCAATGGATCATATTTTCACCAAAACTGGTTGATTGTTGCAATGGTATCAGTGAAAATGACATTCTGACTAAACATAAATCTCCAACTGTAAAATTAGAAGAAATACCACGAAGAAGACAAAAGAAATCCATCTTTAGTCAAGTGGAAACAGCAGGCTTACTCATTTCAAAAGGGTTTAGAGAAAAATAAAAGAACAGCACCTAAGTTCCTTCTGTGTATATGATCTGACTTTTCTTTGCTCTGTAACTCAATACGAAAGGTTTCCCACGCATACCTTCTGTCCGGGTGATTAAAAAACCCATTCACTAAAACTCTCTAAACTCAAGTACCCGCTACACTGTTGGCCTACCAACTATTACGCACGGCTACTTTATTAGAGTACAGTCCACTGCGAACGTAAGGAAATACATTCAATAGCATCACACAACAGCTGTTCAACTGAGCATTTTCCCACCTGCTGAAATAATTTCAAACGGAAAAAAAAGAAGTCAATAAAAAGTCCCCCTGGCTTTCCCTGAGGCCAAGTCAATAAATAGAAATAAGAATAAACAATCATGGGGGTTTGAATAGCTTGATGTTCCAGCTCATCTGGATTTTAGTCTGCAGTTTGTTCTGTTCACCTCGATTACATAGTGCTTGTTTTAATCATCCAGTTGTATTGCACACCCCTCTACCTGACCCATTTGGCAATGCTCAGTTCATATTACTACAGCCCCGTTTAACGAATTCATGATACTTAACCTACAAAACTCCCAGGAGCCACCACACTTACATTCCTCATTCCCGTCATTATATTCTAATCCCATTTTCTACTGCTAATTAGTAAATAATTACTAATTAGTAAATAATTTTCTTTCGTGTGGCCAAGTGGTAAAATATAATGACTCCTTCAATTAAAGATCGAAATGTCTGACGGTCAGCTACGAAAAAACAAAGAGAATGCCCCTATCAATTCGCATACTTCTGTCTTCTCAACTCCCAGTTCAGCAAATGACAGAAAGACAGTAAATGAAAGGCATGAACGGTAAACAGAGAAGCACATTTTTGAGGTTATGTTGTTTACGTATTTGGTCAATCTGGTGATATTGACAGCTGGATGAAGAGGAAAAGCTACATGATCACCTACAGTGGTTTTATCTCTGTCACTGTACGAAGTCACCAGTAGGTATTTCTACTACTGGTTGTCATAATAATAACTTATCGGGTGCGTGGCTCAACTTTCCCATCATCAACAGAGCATAACTTGAGTGATGTAGCCAATGCTGAGAAGTCAGGACTTGCACATCATGGTGACAGTGCCTAAACAGTTTTAAATCCGAATACAGATATGAATTACTAGGATAAAGCCACAAATACAGATATTGCCTTTCCATTACATGCATAAAGGCTTAGCTGTGCTCCTAGGATACCTTTTATTTTGTCTAAAGCCTGAGCTCTCAGGGCATTGGGGCAAGAGCATAGCCCAGGGTAGAGTGGCTTGTAGGAAACAATAAGTAGCGCTGTACAGCAGATAAAGGCAGGTGCACTGAATGCCTGGTTTTAAGAATGCCGATATAGAATCTTCCCCTCTAAGCAATTTCCTGTTGCAAAGAATAGTTCTGCGTGTCTCTCTGATCAATTTCTCAGACTAAGCTTCTTGGCTTTTGTTGCTGTTGTTCTGTTTATAACGGTGTTAATACGAGCCTCCATTTCCTCAGGTTACTAAAGCTAATGCGGTTTGAAAAGGGGATGATGCTCGTCACTGTCTGCCTGACCTGCCTCTTTGATTGATTTCTGAATCCCCTTTCTTTGGTAGGAAACCATTTAACTCAAACATGCAGTCCTGTCCTATACTAAGTGCTAGTATTCAGAGTGATAAATATCCCTACTTAGGTACTTATTACCAGGCTATACCCTAAGGGACGATGCAAAAATCAAGGCAATGTTTCTACTAGAAAATGATACCTATTTACCTACATGAGGCTTCTAACTTCTAATGGACATCTGCTGCTTTTTTTTTGCTTTTTTTTTTAATCCCCAGTCAGATTTCTTCCCCAACCATCACCATCTTGATACTGCAATGTTGGCTTTATTTGAAGCAAAGGCATGATATAGTGATATGTTTTCAGACTTCTGTCTGCAGAGGGTGATTCACTTCTTCCAATTTCCCCTCGTGGACATCATTCACGGGATTGGCTGTATTAAAATGATTGCTATCAGCAATTCCGGGATGATGTACCCATATACTGTACAATAGAAGTCATCAAACTGTGAGCATGCGAGTGGGCTGTCACACCACTTCCAAACCACACTGGGATTCACGATGATGCACAGGGCACTACAATGTATGCATGAAGCCTATTGTAGACTTCACGATATCATTTATCAGAGAATCTCTAAATCCCTAACAAGAGCTGAGATGGCAGATTGGATTTGTGTTATTCAGCACTGAATATGTTATTTACAACCAGTGAATGCAGAGCTCATCCTCAGTATAATCCACAGCTATGCATGGCACAGGCTGCTTAATGTACAGCAGTGGAATAGTGTAGCAAATCCACACAGATGTTGCAGAAAAATCTGAGATCAGGGACAGATTACAGACCGGGGTTTCTGGCCACATGCCCAGGTGCCCTGGCCACTAGGGGGCCATCAACAAGCATAGATTCCAAGTGAATGATCAGGCCATTACACTGCCTCACACACACACACACACCATGATGCACAAAAACAGTGTCCAATGCTTGTGAGGTGAAAGAATGTTTCAATGAAGAAAAAAACCAAAAGGGTGAGACTTTCTGTGGGTCACCAAGGATATTCATGTGTATTATTTCAGATTTTAGGCGTTGTAGGATAGGGTGCTTAAGTTTTTACTCATTTGTCCCTGTCTGAGACACAAAACATCCTTACAGATGATAGATCTGATTGTATTAAGTGTGACAGTCTGATAAACCACTACACGGCAAATTTTCAGCATGAAACAATCACAAGCTGTTCGTCAGTGTTGTGTTGAACCACTAAAAATAAAACAAGATTTTTTTTTTTTTTTGAAATAAGTAAATGATGCTGTATTATGATTTTTCACTCTTTAATTCGTGTGACAAAGTCAAATCACTACCCAACTTTTCAATACCTCTTTTGGGTCCGTTACTCTGAAACAAAGTGATACTGTGTGATCTCGGCCCAATTATTCTCTAACCTTTCAATTGTCTTCGTGGGTTCGGCTTCAAAACCATTTTCAAAAAGCCTTTTTAATGGTTTGCTTCAAATCATTGCAAATCTGGAGAGCAGCAGGGGGACCTGACAAACATTTCCCATGAAAAAGACATTGATCTTTTTCCTCCCCAACTCCTGGAATCCAGTGGAAAAAGCGAATGAGGGACAATCTTTTGACCAAACCTCAAAGCGACCGTTTGTAACGGAGCACTCTACTCATTGTTTTTTTGTTTTTTTTTTAAGGCACGACAATTTACGTGCAGCTGCGAATTTAATTTAGAAATTGCCAGCATTAAACCATCCGTTTCGGCACGACAGCTCATTAGAATGTGGCACGTGTGTCGGCTCGGCCTCCTGACACACGTCCAGTGTTGGGTAGCACAAAACAAGTAGGCAAAAGGTTTAAGGGCACCATGCTGTTCGTTTTCCATGCCGTGGCATCACAATCAACTCGACCTGTCTGAGAGCGTAGCATTATCTTGCTCTAACTCAATCACACAGACTTCTAGGCTAACAAAAAGTGGGACAGATTCAGTACCCTGAACAGCCTGGCATGACGAAAACTTCAACTGAAATACTCTGATCAGTGCTTCTGTGTAGATTTCTTGAAAAGTTTCCTTTAGACAGCTGTATAACTGTTAAGGCATGCATTAAAATGGATAGAAAATGTGTCATGGTGCTTTGGTTCTCTCTGAATTCGATCTCCTGCTGAGTTACAATTATATTCTAGGAACAAACTTGTAAACAATCCTTCACCAAAGAAACCTCCCATGCTACCTGACCTAATATGATTATTGAACAGCTTTCGGTTTCCTAAAAAATGTCCAACAACAAGGATGTCTATTTAACAAATGAATTAATAAGAAAATCCACTTAATAACACTTTATGTAAGGATTCCAGTATATAGGCGCTCTATAGACTGTCATGAAGCAGTTGATTCTCATCGCAAAGTAAACATCAAGATCTAGAAGTTGAAATAAGGTGAAAGCAAAAGATACGATTCAACAGTAAACTCATTTAAAAGGGAAAGGTATTTTTTAAAAACAAATTATTGGTCCACAAAACGTAAGATTCGTTCAATGTTTGGCAATAAATTGAATATTTTTAGATCTGAAATCTGATTGGCTGAGCAGTGTTCAAAGCCACAGTCCATAAAGTATCCTAATATTAGAAACCAGAGCTTTAAAACACACACACACACTAACGCATGCCCTCTCAAGGCTTATTGCTTTATCTGACACCCCTACTTTATAGAGCTTGTATACATTAACACCCATAATTACCTGACATACTGTTAAACCCATAGTTCATTAACTGGCTTTACCTAAGTAAAGTATAACTCGAAGCCCTTTGCAGACCATTGCAAAACGAGTGAGCTTTCTAGATTCATGCCTGCTCTCGTCCCTCATCAGTCTGCACATGCTCTCTGTGCTCAGTAAAGATAAGGGCCAGAACAACAAGAACAAAAACGGTGTTTCTCTAATAAATATTCTCACAAGAACGGCAGCCCACGCAAATAGAGACTGCAAATTTTGAGGCGACTCGAGCAGAAGTTTCCTCTGAGCTTCATCCCTCCACCATAAGTGCTGCATCAGTTACCATGGAAACTGTACGCCTTGAAGAAGGGGAAAAAACACACACACACACACACATACAGTACAAGCCTAAATTGCTAAAAGAATGAGGGAGTTGAGATCAAATGAGGGAAAAACAGGTTGTTGATCAAACATTGGGCCTCTCTTAAACACAATGTCAAAGCGCTGAACTGTGCAGTTGCACAGTGGGAATGCCCATTAGTGCAGTGGTTCACACACACAAAAAAGTGGTCTGGGGAATCCCTGACACTCTGTGAGCAACTGCCTGCCACAGTGAAATGAGATTGTTTCCTAAGCACATTACATTACAGGAAAATTAGCTCATGAGGTAAATCAGGTTAGAGACTCAATAAAGATGCTATTAATTAGTCACATGTCAGCTTTTTTTTTTCCTTCAGAAGAATGCATGTCCATTTCAGAACTGAAACACAGAAGGGCTGCTTTGATGCATGGAAATGTTGATCAACTAGGATTTTCACGCACAGCTAGGTCTAGGGTTTACACAGAATGGTCAAAAAAAATTATTAAGTAATGTTCAGTTTTGTGGGCAGAAATACCTTGTTGATGAGAGAGAATGACTAGACAGGTTCGGGCGGAGAGGAAGGCCACGGTAACTCATATCCAATCTCCAAAAGCAAAACATTACCAAGCTTAGGGCTACAAGAGCAGATGATCACATCAGGTTCCAGCCATTTTTATCTAGTAATGTACAGCACCTTATAGTTTATCTGTTTATACTTGAAACATCCACAAAAGCTAGTTCCTTTTATCGCTTGCGTTATAGCAGCTGTAAAGTCAAAGAAACCATAAAGCCCTGTGCCTTGAAGAATTTCCCCTGCTGGAACCTGTAAAGGAACCATTTTCCTTTGACTATTACAAAGCACACACACAGGAGACACCTTCCATTATGCTAAATCAGCATCTCCTTACATGAGGTTCGACTATATCAAACCTTCTCTGCTAAACCCCTGGATGAGTTATCGCTATAGAAACAATAACGTATTACAACATTCATATAAATGTAGTCGGCACTACTGTCAGAGCTGGAACAGGAAAAAAAAAATCATTGCCACATGACCAATCAGATTGTAGAATAAAGTGTTTTCTGTATAGAAATGAAAATCAGGCGTTCAGTACTATTTGTATAATATAAGAACCGTTTGCAGGTCTAAGTAGCAGTTAAGTAGGTGTTTTTTCAGGCATTCATAAAATGACATCAGGTTTAAAAATACACTTGACAGAAAATATCGCAGCATGTAACAGCTTCAGGAGAAGCCGTGTCATTTTCATTCTAAGTAGCTGCTAAACAGTCTTAGCCCACCTTTCATCAAGCAGCCGGACTTAAGCTGCAAGGCTACAAGTCCAACAAACCACTGATGGAAAACTATCTTTAGAAATGTGACATTTTATATTTTTCCATGCTCAGCTTGGAAAGCAGTGTTCTTCAGATAATGTACAGAGCTGACCTGAATATAATTACTTGACCTAGACTAAGAACAGCACTTACTCTAGGTGCCCTGGGCACGCGAAATTGCTTTTCAGCAAGGTTAATGAACTCAGAATTAGAACAATGGAAATAAACAATGCAGCCCAATCTACACAGTGAACAATTTTAAACCTCTGCAAGACCTCTGGGTTCGTGCACGAACTCTGCCAGACCGATTCCATTTTCTCCTTGAGGCCTAAATGCCCCGAGTCCTCCTACTCCTGATTCAGAATTAACCCTCAGACCCTCGTGTCACTTTAACCTTCCAGAATGATGTCACGATGTGTAAGGATGAGTCATATGAATTGGGGATGTAGCTAAACATGGACACGTTGTTCAGAAGGAACGGCTAATCTGCTCTAAACAAAAACGAATACAGAAAGACCACACTCAAACAAAATAGTGTGATCGCGAGTCACTGTGTGGTGCATGTACAAGGTACCTTATTAGCAAATGCTAATTTGGTTGCTGGTTTGTTTATATTGGAGATAATAAACAATTTGTTAAAAAAATTGCAAGGCTACCGTACATACAAGCAAGAATTCTAGGCTTTTCCACAGGTTACAGCTGTAATGTTCATATTGAAAGCTTCTTCTGATTCAGACCCCGTCTATTTTGATTTTAATCTGAAGACATACAAATACAGATAGATGCAGTGGATACAGCTGTGCGACACCCTTAACATGATCAGATAAAGTCAGGGTGAGGGGAACTGTTCTGTATGAAATCCAGCTAAATTAATCCTACATAATTTGTGTGTGTTAATTTAACCCTTAATCTGGAAGTGTGTGCAATGTGATAACTAGCTCTAATGTGAGCGGAGCAAAGCTGGCTTTGTCTACTCACCTGAATGGACAGACAGTTTATTCCTCTGTGGGATTTTAGCAAAAAAATCCATCCAAGAGCACAACAACTGCCGCCTGTAATGGAAAAACCGATGGCTCTTTGGGGTTACAGAAGGCACGTTACCTGGAAATAGATGCGACTGTACACTTCGGCTTGGACGAAGTGACTTTCTGTGCATTCTCTTCCTTTAAAATTACTCAATCCAATCAATACTTTCTCAGCGGGGTGATCCTAAAGGTCTTCCCTAATGCACAGTTCTTTAAATAAAAGCCTCCCCAGCTGTATTTAGAGGTGCACAATGGCTGGTTTGACTGGGCAATTAGTAGTGACGCTGTGAACTAGTCATGAGCTAAGAAGCCATTGACTTTTCTCACCACCTGCAACAGTCCTGCAAACGAAGCCTTGCACTGCAAAAGATCTCTTAGCAAGTAGAGAGCTCTTTCATTATGGGTAAATGATCAAATGCTTTTTACATTAAGAGTTTATTAGAAAGCAAAACTCTATTTGTTATGAAACCTATCCGTGGGCATTTTTTACTAATTACAAGCTTAACATTTTACTTCATTTTAAAAATGAAAAGCTTGAGATAATAAGCAAAAATGTATGTCAGTGGAATGAAACTATTTTGAACAGAACTGAATCTAACTTTTTTTTATTATTTGCCAAGATAACTTCGGTTATGTGTGGCATAAACAATGAGTGTATGCTAAATGACCCTAACAATTCTTAAGCATATACAGTACAGTGTGGCTTAGGGTAAATGGCCTAATCTATCATTGCAGCTTTTAACATCCGCAAACACACTTTAAAGAATTTAGCACCGTCAGCAACAAACTCGTCCTCTGGGAGACTTTATGCATTATGAACTCTGTGCGGTGCAGATGTTGCCAGTATGAAGAATGAAAGCTACTGACACTTAAAGTTGGTAAGAGGCAGTAGTGGGAATGGTTGGGGAATAAATTTGATCACTGCCCTTCACAAGGCAGCAAAAGTGCCATTTGGAGTGTTTGTGACAGTAATGTGTCAACTAACCCAAGGGAACAACAGAGACCACAAAAATATACCAAGAACCATCTCCTCAGCATTGAAAAACCAAGCCTACTGTAGCAGGGGGATAATGCAAATGTCACTATCTGTACATATTTAGCCATCTAAATCTATATTTAGACCAATATATGAGTTTTCGACCAGGAGTACGTGCGGTCAGAATCGAGAACTTTTGTTTGAATACTACATGGTGTTATATTTTGTAGTTTGCATCTGACGGCATCGTTTTCCAACAGATTTAATTTTACAAAATCTAAACAAACCTAGTACTGCTGCAAAAACACTGCTCGCATTCACATTAATGCGTGTAGATTTTCTTTGTCCCACAAGCTTCATCTTTTTTTCGCCCACATGAAAGTAAAAAGTTTTTTAACTCGTGTCCCATGGGATCTCGATCCTGATGCGCAAGCAAAAAACAAAAAAAACAAAAAACTTTCTGGTAAAAATAAACAAATAAAAACAAACGAATGCGTAGTGCTCCATCTTATTCATATGTTTATCTGGATCACTTACATATTTAGATGTATCCCTTGATCACATCGGGTTCAAGAACACTGCTTGATAAAAGGAAATATGTGGGGAAAAAAAGATCTGTTCAATCTATGTTGCGTAGAGACGACGCGTATCAGATACCCGAGTACCAATATGGGGCAGGCAGCAGCAAATAATGGTGAACAGATATGAGAGAAAACAGATATCAGTTATGGGATCCGGTAACATACGGCCAAGAATGGGAGTGAATTTGGAAAAGCTACGTATTTTTGGAAGCGTCAAAGACTGCATTTTGTTATAGTCGTTCCACTTTATACTCATTATATTTATTATATTCACAAGTAGGTTTGTGTAGACTGTGAAAAACACATTTTAAATCTTAGGAGAAAGCAATATTAGATGGGTATCAGTATCAGCTGACAGAGACAGGGATCAGTAATATTGTAGCATCCTGATACACAGCGTTACCTGAGATTTAACCTCAGTTTGCTTGTGGTGGGGTCACAAAGACAAATTCTGGAAGGACAACTGGCTTAAAACTGTAGAACTGTAGCCAGAAACATGCATACGCTTAAAGATATTGGTATCAGGCTAATGCAGAGATGCGACGGCATAAACAAAAAAGCAGGCGAAATGTCAATGATGAATATAGTCAGAATGACAGAGTAAGGCTTTGTAATGCACACTGAGACAATGTCACTGTCGCCATGGGAGAGGGAGATCATGACGGATAGAAAGAACCAGCTGGCTGACACAGCATATGACAAATGTGCTTTTTGCCTTTTCGTGTGCTTTTGTGGGTGTTCTAGTGCGTGAGCCTCTAGTATCAGCTCAATATTCATCTTGATAATGGCAAAACAATTTTTGACATCTCTCTCTTTTTCTCTCTAAGCAGATTCAAACACAGACTACTGTTTTATTGCAGGTTCACATGGCTGGAGATGTGCACTGGGAATTGGATTTGCATGAGCAGGAAGTTTTCTCTCACAAGAAAAAGTAAATCACTGTGTGATGCATTTATAACTTTCCTTTCTTCACCTGTGGTTTTGATTAAAGAAATCTGTTACATGTCAGAGGGATTAAAAAAAAACAAAAAAAAAAACGCTATGCATATCTTTAGCTGAAAACGATTTTGAAGTGATCGAGAAACGAGAAGTGAGAGAAGTGATTGAGAAACAAGAAGAGAAGTGAGACGTGATTAAGAAACAAGAAGTGGTTGGGAGGTGATCAAGAGAAGAAGAAGAGCGAAGAGAAGAGATTGAGAGAAGAGAAGAGATCAGAAGAAAAGTGAGAAAAGAAAAGAGATCGAGAGAAGAGAAGAGAAGAGAACAGAGAAGAAAAGAAATTGAGAGAGAAGAGAAGTGATCGAGAAACAAGAAGAGAAATGAGAAGAGAAGTGATTATGAAACAAGAAGTGATTGAGAGGTGATCAAGAGAAGAAGAGAGAAGAAGAGAAAAGAGTAGAGAAGAGATCGAGAGAAGAGAAGAGAGAAAAGAAAAGAGATCGAGAGAAGAGAAGAGATCGAGAGAAGAGAAGAGATCGAGAGAAGAGAAGAGAACAGAGAAGAAAAGATAAGAAATTGAGAGAGAAGAGAAGAGAAGAGAAGAGAAGAAAAGGAGAAAATAACTGATTGAGAAGTGAAGTGAATTGATAAAGAAGAGAAGAAAAGGAAAGAAATCGAGAGAAGAGAAGAGAAGAGAAGAGAAGAGAAGAAATCGAGAGAAGACAAGACAAGAGAAGGGAAAAGCGAAAAGAGAAGAGAAAAGGGGAGAGAAGAAATGAAAAGAGATTGAGAGAGAAGAGAAGAGAAGAAATCGAGAGAAGAGAAGAAAAGAAATCGAGAGAAGAGAAGAAAAGAAATCAAGAGAAGAGAAGAGAAGAGAAGAGAAGAGAAATGATTGAGAAGAGAAGAGAAGAGAAGAGAAGAGAAGAGAAGAGAAGAGAAGAGAAATGATTGAGAAGAGAAGAGAAGAGAAGAGAAGAGAAGAGAAGAGAAGAGAAGAGAAGAGAAGAGAAGAGAAGAGAAGGCTTCTTAATTTAGGCCACTCCTACTTTAGCTTTAAATCTAAATAGAGATATTTGGAGTTTAGCAGATACAGATGGTGTCATTAGCGTTACACTGTTCTATAATCATCTATCCATCCATCCATCCATCCATCCATCCATCACCCATCTCTTTGTATATGTACTATGTATATGAAATATAAAGTGGAATAATTCAGGCAGTAATGAAGCGATGTTCACATCCCAAGACATTAAAATGCAGTTCACTTAAAAAGCAACATTAAACAGTGGGACACCGAGTAATGAGCATATTTATGTTTTTTTTCTTGTTCCCCATGTTGGTGTAATGAGTATCATTACCTTACAAACACCTTACTTTGTAAATACAGGCCACACAATCATTACATTGTCGTCGAGATAAATCGTCGTCGTAAATAAGGGTGGGATTTGAAAGGCTTTCTATGGCGTTTACACTTCATTTAGATGGAAGATAGATAGAGCAGGTGTGGATTGACATGTTGAATGGTTAAAGGTTAAAAAGAAAGTGTGTTTTGTTCTGCCAGAGACGGTTAAATAAAATCCTCGTGGAACGCTTTTTCCGGATTTTAATTCGTTGTTAATTATATGATCTTGCATGTGTAATTACACATCAGCGCTCCGATTTACTTTTAGTAGCCACAGCTGAGTTGTGTTCCTTATTTTTTTTATTTTTTTTTATTAAGGAAAAGCTCATTTAGTCAGCTATATTTGGTTAGCAGAAGCAGGACCAGACTTTGCAAAAAATACCCGTGTGTCTATGTTTGCACACTGGAACTAACTCAAAGGGCAATGCTGCACAAAAGTGGGTTTTAAAATACTGTTGCATTGGATTGGGAGAGATGTTGCACCACCTCATCCACAATTCTCAAGTTGACCAGGGTATAACACTACTATATATATATAGCGACTGACCACAAACAGTAAACAATGGACAAAGAACTTTCATTATACCAACAAATTTAAAACAGGACCAGAAAGAAGGCTGTATGTGTTTACATTACACATTACACACTCCCTATAGGGAATACTTCGGTACCTCTACTCGTTCATCTAAGTTATCCAATTAACCAATCATATGGCAGCAGCAGCACAATGTATCATACAGGTCATACAGATACAGGTCAAGATCTTTAGCTGATGTTCACATCATACTGAAATGAAAAAAGATGATTTCAGTGACTACAGTATTACAGGAACTGCTGATCTCCTGGGAGAGATCGCTCTGTCTCCCTCACACACACACACACACACACACACACACTCTCTCTAGAATTTACACAGGAAAAAAACATCCAGTGACGAGCAGTTGAGCAGATGGACACGCCTTGCTGAAGAGAGAGGTCAGAGGAGAATGGCCAGACTAGTTCGAGCTGACAGGAAGTCAGCTCAAATAAACACTCTTTACAACTGCGGTGAGCAGAAAAGCAGAGTGCACAACAGGCCAAATCTTGAACACTGCTATGTCATCCTCTACAAACAATATCTTCTCGCTGTTCTTGGGGGGAAAAAAGCACATAAGGATCCATACTTGCAGCATCTTTATTCGAGCCAGTAATTGCTGAGATCATTGATTCGTTTTCTATTCCAAAATGAATCTCAAAGCTAGGAGGAGATATGACATTTCCGTGATATTTATGGTTTCAAATACAAAAAACTGTTTTGAACATCGATTTAGCTCCGTTTTGTATTTTTTTTATATATATATATATTGAGAAACACCTAACTCTTCTGTAAGAGAATCTGCCCAGGTTGTAAGCTTCAGCTGGCTTAACACAAAGATGGAAAAAATCTCTCACCGTGCAAAACAACACTTGAGTGTTCACAAATCATTTAAGTGAATGCCCTAAAGAGATGCACCATGCAGCCTTGCGCACATGCATGTAGGTGCCTCGCGACAGGGCGCCTTCGAATCTGACAACACATGACATGTACACTTTATGCTCGATTGCACCTTGGCTTAAGCAAATAGGAATTGTTACTTTGGGGAGTCAAATGACAGGCAGACGACAGAAGCCATTACGGCGCTCAGTGTCAACCTTTTTTACTCCCGAAATGATAAATGGAGTGCAGATTTCATCAGTATGTAAAGGCCTCGGCGTCGTCACAAACAATCTACCCGAGGATCTCATAGTGGAGTCAAAGTTTCATCTGTTTTCTGATATATGAGAAGACAAGGTTGAAATGAAAGTTCTTATCAGGATCGAAATATCCTGCTGTGCCCCCGCCCCCTCCACATGAGAGGACAGATATGTAGGGGAAAGTAGTCAATCACGGGAATGTTTCGGACCATTTACGTCTACCGGGGAAAACGCAATTCAGCACACATATGTGCGCAATTTCCATCTTAACGATATCGCGTGTGGCTTGTTTGCTAATCGGGCCCAACATCATTTTTTATCTGCCATCATTATCCATCCTTGATTATAGTGTATGATTTAAACCAGTCAGCAGCCCCTCCTGGTGATGATTTATTTAATCTCCAGACTCCACACTTGCCATATAAGCAGATTCAGCTTCTTCGTGCAACTTTCCTCCCATGATTAATAAGCATAAACTACATTTCGGGGCATCGTTTAGCTGCCAACTTTACAAGCAACAACTGAGTAAATATGACAAGTTTTCTAAAGCTATGAAAACAAAATATTAAGAACCGAATATTAAGAAGAATAACTGTTGGAGATTTGTAGAAGATGGCATCGTTTTGTGGGGTTCGCCAAATCTCCAAAATCTTCAATTAGACACTAATGCCAACAAATGATCGGGAAGGAGTGCCAGAAGAAAGCCTTTTCTCTCGCAGAAGCTCCTGAAGTTCACTAATCGTTACTGAGGCTTTGACTAGAATAGGATTCTACGGTCAGACGAGAGACAAATAGAGCTTTATGAGAAACACTCAAGACGGGTTTAATATTAAATGAAGAATACAGAAGGAACCTAATCTCCATTTCAAAGTACAATATGCTGGAGGATCTGATGCATTGTGAAGCTTTTCCACCTCAAGGACTCATATCTTATATCTTGTTAGGACACATGATATCAATGAAAGCCACTGAAGTACTAGAAGAAGGGCAAGAAATTACAAGTGGGTCATGGTTAGAACTTCCTGCAGGACAATGATCCAAAACATGCAACAAAATCCACAGAAATATAGACGATGAATACAACATTTAACAAGAACAACCCAGTCTCCTGAACTAAACCTCAATAAAATAAAAAATATTTCACAACGTGAAATGATCTGAAATGAAAAGAAGACTGGATCTGAAAAGATTGTGTACTGAAGAGAGGTCTCGGATTCCAAGCTCGGTATTCTCCGATCTAATTAGGAGAAGACTCTGTGCCGCTGTGTTGGCAAACGCAGACTACACAAAACACTAAGTGCAGAAGTGACATTTTTCTGATAAGGTTAAATTCTTCACAGAATTTCATGGTGAGATTAAGCTAAACATCCACGAAGACAAATGTTCCATGACTTGTTGTTTTCCCCCATTATTCCCAAGCATGGCAATAATTCTGAAGCTAAATACCATTACACTGTACATTAGAGTGTTTGGATTATAATTAAAACTCAAGCATCTTAATTATTTAAAAACTGCACAGTCAGTGAAAACTAAACTTCTAAGTTGGGAAAACAAATACATTTTCTGCAACAGGGTTCCTGGTAATAATCTGCAAACAATATACTTTTTTGAACATCTGTACCAAATCTGGACATGACTGTCCACTAAACCCACCCTAGAAAGTTAAATGTAACATGGGTACCAGTTAGTACGTACCATTTTTTTTTTTGGTCATCCTTTGTCCTTTTGAGAATTGTGATCAGCATGCTGGCATTTACTTGAGCCGTTATATAAGAGTTATACAAAGCATTTTTTTTAGTCACTTGGCCTTTAGTGTCTAACAGCAGTGAGCTGCTAACATGTAATCGCTAACAGCATCAATTACTCTCAGTCTCTGTGTGCTATGAACAATGGATGTGTATTGTGATGTGTTAGTTTTCTCCCAGGCTGCTCTTGTCCATCATTCGGGACATTTTTGATCATCTCAAGCTGACTGGCCAAGCACTGCATGTGTGCATGTATGCGCACAGACACACACAGCTCACAGAGAGAGAGAGAGAGAGAGAGAGAGAGAGAGAATGTGAGAGGCAAGGAATATGAAAGCCACCTCAGCAGAGTTTCTGTGACTGACACATGTAAGACATTACATTGAAATGTGATGCAATATGATGCCTTTTCAGATAATTACACACTGCTTTCTCCTGTCCGTGGTTTCAACTCCATGTCTACCTTTCCACCACTAGAGATTCAGCTGAATGTTTACTGCAAATATCACACATATTCAACCTTAATTTAAGGGATATTTTTTAATAATAATAATAATATTTGGAACATGCTGTAATCATAGTGGCCTTTAAAATACTTGAGGAAAATTAAGCATGCTGTTGTACCATATAAGCACTATAATCAGAATCAGAAAAAGTTTTATTTATAAAATACAATATTCACGCTATATTTTGCCCATAATGATCCATCAGTGTGAAGCCTAATGTAACAGCACACCCTTGTGTGCATCAAACTACACCAGCGATATACACTAGGCTGGATGTAACAGCTGAGATGAGATGCTTGCTTTCAATCGCATCTTCTGACTTTGCTAAGCTGCCATGCGCCGCACAAGCCCAGACACGGTGAATGCAGAACACCTGCAGTTACACATTCTCATGCTTCACAGAAGCAGTGTTTAATATAAAAATACACAGACAGATACAACCTGTATGTTGTTTTTTTTTCTCTGTTTGACATACGACAGCTACACATGCTTTGAGATCTGTGCGGTTTAATTCAGATTTCCCGGTTTTGTGCTCATTTACCCTTTAAATAATAACGGTAACTTGCGGATTGTGCAATTGTTCACAGTAATGCACCGCAAACCCTTCAATACACTCAGATTTGCACAGGACTCGTCGTAAACACGCAGTTTTTGCACAATACCTCATTATCTCTTATACCTTTAAATTTATAGTGTTTAGTATTTTTTGTTATATTTTATTTGATCGTATTTTATTTGTTGTATTTTTTGTTATATTTTGTACCCTTAAATTCTAGTATTTTTTGTTACATTTCTATTTAATTTTGTTTATTTATTACCTTATTACCTATGCTTGTGGATACTGCTGGAAGCTGTAAATTTCCCATTGGAATGAATAAAGTGTCTGTCTTGTACATTTTAATGTAGTCGGCATAGACGTTCTAATGACGTCCATTGTAGGGAGTTTTTATGTAGAAAACTCTGGCATACACTTGCATATACTTTGTAAGATACAAATAACATAAAATCATGAATTTAAAACATAGACCTTTGGAACAGCTTACAGGTGTGATAAAATGGAGAAGAAAAAAAAAACAAAAACAAACAAACAAAAAAACCTTGAATGTGAATCAAAATATGTATAAATGAAGCCAAATGCAATAAGTAACTCGATTATTCCTGACACTGATTCAAAGAGGTAAATAAAATGAATTTAGCATACTACACGAAAAGAGGTGAAGAAGCGAGTGCAGGCAGGTTAGAGTGGGTGGAGAAAGGTGTCGGGAGTTCTGTGTGATAGGAAAATATCGGCGAGAATCAAGGGGAAGGTGTACAAGACAGTGGTGAGACCGGCCATGCTGTATGGTTTAGAGACAGTGTCACTGAGGAAGAGACAGGAGAAAGAGTTGGAGGTAGCAGAGCTGAAGATGTTGAGGTTCTCTTTGGGAGTGACAAGGTTGGACAGGATTAGGAACGAGTACATCAGAGGGACAGCTGATGTTGGACGTTTGGGGGGACAAAGTTAGGGAGGCCAGGTTAAGATGGTTTGGACATGTTCAGAGGAGGGAGAGTGAGTATATTGGTAGGAGAATGTTGGACATGGAGCTGCCAGGCAGGAGGCAAAGAGGAAGGCCAAAGAGGAGGTATATGGATGTAATAAATGAGGATATGAAGCTAGTGGGTGCAAGTGTTGAGGATGCAGAAGATAGGGATAGGTGGAGAGAGATGATTCGCTGTGGCCACCCCTGAAGGGAAAAGCCGAAAGAAGAAGAAGAAGAAGAATTTAAGAACAATTTAAGGCATCTGATGTTTATCAGTATCAAAGCAAGATATTCTGACATGTAAGCATAAGCAAATAAACACACACTAATACACATGTCTAATGATACTAGTTACTGCTGGTTGGTGGAATGTAACTGATTATGAACAATACTAGTGATTTCAAAATGGTGTATTTTAAACATATAAAGAATTCGTGCTATTAATTGTTTCTGTGTGCCAGAAATTTTAATATGGCATGTGAAAAATTACATTTAAAATAGTCATGCAAGAGCGTTCAACTATCATGTTTTGTTTTGAGCCACACCCACTTCCTGTTTAAATACAAATTCAAATGTCGGCGCACTAAACAGATAGAGAGTGTGTTCCTATGGGATAAATATGGGAAATATGTAAATACGGAATGCTGCAAAAAAATATATATATTATTTATTTATTTGTTTTGCTTTTCTTTTTAAAGCCGATATCAGGCCATGGCCATAAAAAGTTACCACAAAGCACATCACAAACCTGTTGGATGGCTGATGCCTTATCTGCAGCAAACAGGAAAATAACATTGCAGCTTTGACAAAAGTGTGCCAGTCTCACTGTATTGTGAGAAAGATTATGCATGGACTGTTCACATCCCCTAGCTAATTACCAGATGACCTCGATTTTTGACTGGAATGATAAAACGTACCTACTGCAACGGCGGCACACAAAGATACCGAATTTCTTAGACTTCGTATTCCCAGCTCCTTCTAGCTGTGTCATGGGGAAACATTCACTTGCCTGGGCACATATAATGCCAAGTACGAATTAAATGAACAAAATAAAAAACAGAACCGTGTAAACATTCATCTGAGGTGTTCGAAACGGTGGGAAAACTTTGACGGTTGGCTAATTTCATAAGAATCACCTTTGAATGGTGCAGCATGTGGTATAATGGGATTAAAAAGATGCTCTGAGCAGATCCACACGCATAGACCTGTGCAATAGAATGCTTTCTGGTCTGACAAGGATCTTTTCAATCCTTGTGAGGTGTTATTCAATATTTTAATCATAAAACCCCTACTACTTGGTCAAATACTTTTCTATCTTTCAAGTACACAAAGCTCCATGACTGCTGTACTAATCATACATCGCTCTTCGGTCTAAAGAAATAAAAAATTTCACCAATACAGGGAAACAATGAGCTGGGAGTTTAGATATTGCAACCATAAACCAAAGATTTCCCCCAAACAATAATTTTGTGATGCCACATTTGACCTAGCCTATCCATTTTTGATACTGAAAGTGTGAAAAGAGAAAAGCGGTAGGATCAGAGATAAGGCTTAAGCCACAAAAAAAAAAAAAAAATATATGGAAAAAATACTTGAAATTGAAGTTGGTATTAAAGTTAATGAAGCCCATTAACCATGTATAATAAACAGAGTAAGAACTAATGTTTAATGTTATTTTCATTTATTTCTAGGAATTAAACACTACACATTACCTGGGTTCAATGGGGGAGTGCTAATGGTGATAAATTTCAAAAATCTGATTTGTGGGTTCCAGTAAATCATTTGTGATATCCTGACCAAAAGATTGCTGGACTTTGCCTGTCTGTTTTTTGAAACGTGAAACAAAATCATACCCTTCGTTCAAACAGTGGACATGGTTGTTGGTGCCAGACAGACTGCTTTGAGTATTTCAACAACTTTGAGTATTTGGTCTACTGGGATTTCCACACACACACAGCATTCTCCTGAGTTTAGACCGAATGGCAGAAAAAAAATAACTTGAGACCTCAAGTGAGCAAGCGTTTTAAGGACAGAAATGTCTTGTTGACAAGAGAGGTCAGAGGAGAATAGCCAGTCTTAGGTTTAAGGTACCAGGAGAGCTACCGTAAGTCAAATAACCACACAATACCGAACACAATACCAAAGAGACGAAGGACCTACATCGGAAGATAACATTGGGTTCCTCTCCTGTCAACCATGAACAGGACTCTGAGGCTATGGTGGGAACCCTGGCAGTTGAATCTTTTGGGGGTGAGTGAGGTGTGTGTATCTATGCTGTATGTGTGTACATGAATCGGTGGCATTACACTGTAGCATTTTGCTCAGAACTTCACCTAACGCGCAGCCTTGGCACAGGTTCTGTCAGAAATCTCCCACAGTTTTGTGATATCATCAGTAACATCATATAAAGTCATCAGCCTGACTCACTAACACACTGTTAGCTTAAGGCTGCGGTAATCTAGTCTATAATTTTCCTCTCATGTTTTAGCAGAGGCTGATGACATTCTTGAATGTAATTAAATCCTTCCAGCCCTTAAGCTACTGGATATTGTGGGAGTGTTTGGGGGACATGCCATAACAGAAAAGAATAAAAAGGCAAAAAAAACTCCACAATTAGCAGCACTTAGATGCTCCAGGTTTCGATTTTGGCGCTGCGCTGATGGCCGCTCAGTCACTTTGCAGTTGGTATGAACTTGTCATTGTCGAGTTCGCATGGTTGGAACATTAAATTGCTTTATGAATGAGTAACCATGTTAATGGGCACTTAATTAGGTGTGTAATTAAGAGCACAGCTAAAACGTCTGCTTTTTAATGACATTACAGTAATATTCAGTCTGTGTGTTTTGTGTCATTTTACCTGGAAGAAGCTCATTCGGCGAAGTCTTTACATAAGGCACTTTCTCCTTCTGAATGTTTGCTAACTTTTAAATAAATTCTCAACAAAAAAAAAGATTCACTGTGTGCTTCCATCAAAATAATGACTAACTAATTAAAAGTGCACCATGAAAAGACCGTATGAAACATTTATTCTTCTTATTCATTCCAAAGATGCCATCATCCTGCAGGGGAAAACGTGTAGGTCAATATTTATGATCAATACGAGATCTCCAATAGTGTAAATGATTAATTATAAGTTAACTTTTTCTGAGAAGTTGGTCTAACTGGTTCCTTCAACTTGATCATAAATGCCCTTTAATCTGTCCAGCTCTCTCACCTCCTCAGCGGCTCGAACAAGGTTCCCAGGCTTCAACATTCATGCTAATTCCACAACAATGACATCACGCATGTGGTCTTGTTGAGTGCTGTTTAGCTGAGCCGAACTCGACTGTGCCACTTTGTGCTCTGGAGCATTGTCATTGACTGGTGAGTGACCAAGAGAGAGAAAAAAAATTAACTATTGCTCTTTTATTTTTTGCGCTAGTAACACGAGTAAAAGAAAAGCAGCTCCAGCAAACAAACTGCAAAACCGAACAAATATTCCAGACTAAACATATTTAATGTGTTTCAGGTTAGAGATTCCCTTTATGGAAAACCGCCCCAGCAGTACAGCGACGGTAACTTGGATATGATCTATTGTAATGACGTATAAACATGCAGGAGTGAAAGCCACAGCATTTGTCTGCCCAACGCCGCCGTACGTCAAAGGCCTCATTTCAGCTTCGCTCAGTGTTCCTGAATTATCAACAGTAAAACCATAGCAACATGTCTAAACTGGCCATGCTGATTCACCAGAGGCAGTGTGCGTGGAGGAGTTGCTGCCTCCTACAACGTTCTTCATGCTGGCAGCTACAACATTTTTTGCTTTCCTTCTCCCACCCCCCCCCGCACTATAGTCCTTGTCACTCCTGGTCATCGTGATGATAAATCAAAAGCAAAACGGTTGCGTCTGTTTAACATGGATTACACAGTCTCTCTCAATATCGACAAAAAGGGTGGGGAGGAATCATTCTTTCATTTGGCTTTAACGGCGTTCCATTAATCTGGAGTTGTTGTACTGTAACACTCCATGCTGGGCAAACTACTCAAGATGAGATTGAATGGAAGTAATTCCGCATGACTGCAAGACTCCAGATGTACGCAAAACTTGCGGTTTTAGCTGTAATCTTTTGAGGTTACTCGCACTAGATATTAAATGATTCCCGTCTATATTCCATAACCTATATTCGAGAATGGACTTGTGTGCAACAGGACATCCTCCATACCAGATTATAGTGAAGATCCTCTAATGGTAGACCAGTTTGAAACAGCTACATTACATTATAGCAGTTTACATCTAATGTTGTGTCTCGATTAGACAGCGAGAATAGCGAGTCGTCAAAATAGTGGGGCTTAAAGATATTTTTTCTGTCTATTAGCATGCAACTCACTCTACGAGGGGCAAAGCATTTATGATGCCTGTGATCTACGACTTATTAGATCATCCAAAGCCATTCTCATATTGGTTGCGTTTAGACACGTGTCACAGACACTGTCACGCTCTTATTTAATCAAAAGGTCAAGACGCCACCAGAACGCCATTGGTTGCAATTGTGGACCTGTGTGCACATCAAATAATAGATCACAGATATCAGTTCACAGCCAAAAAATAATTTCAGTTTAATAAAAAGTCCAGCACCCTGCCATTCATAACTTAAAAAAAAATACAACATCTTGAACTCCCTAGAAAACTTTCCAGGACGTCATACTGAGATTTGGTTTAGAAAACACAACCCTGAGGTTACATTATTTCTCTCTAGACCAATGTGGGATACTTCACCAATAGCTAAGCTGTTATTTATGTGCTGGTAGGAAACATGAAGGAAAAAGTCAAAACCGTAGTTAAATGGAATGGAGGCTAGACTTGCAGCAAATCTCTCAAGAAAGAAAATCCTCCTGTCCCAATAAAGTACGAGCACATTTTTCACACTTCTGTGTTTTGTTTTTTTGTTGTTGTTTTTTTTTTAATAGAAAAAAAAATGCCTGACCAAATTCAGCCTTAAATTTATCAGCTTAACGTCGACGGCTGCTTCATCTGTGCCAGAAGGAGCAAAATACAGAAAATGTAAAGAAAAAGACCTTGTTAAAATTTGCCATTTCAGAGCCAGAAATGGTGACTAATTAAAATGCATTTTGTGAATTGTAAGCTGTATAAGTCTCTCTTCTGTTCTCCTGATCCCTAACCTTAAAAATCGTATTAATAGATGAATAAAGCGACGCCGTTTCTGCTGACTGGGGCTGCTTTGAAATTCAAAAGCCTAATCGCTTATATATGTATGAGACTGCTCTTCGCATACATACTTTAAATGGGTCACCCCATCCGGAACCCGGGTGCCTCAAACTGATGACCACAAACAAATCAGTTCCAGAAACAAAAGTAAAATAATAATAACAAAAAAAAAAATAAAAAAAATCAAATAGAACATGCAGACAGAACTTTCTGAAGTAGAGGAAGAGCAGCAACTAACTTAAAACAAGAGCTTCCTCTGCCGCACTGAGCCAGATGTCCAGTGAATAATTGATGTTTTTGGCTCCTTGCTTTGCATCTGCCTGCCTAATCAGTGCCATTCAATAATGTGGCATGTTTATATGGCATCAGCATTTTAATCACTTGAAAGGCACTTTTTTTGTGGCCTCTTAAGCAGGTTTGTGTGTTTGTTTCATAAATGTTTTATACTCGATGCATCAATGTACAAGATGATTTCAGGTTCTGAAAGAAATGCGGGGAATAAAATGCTGAACATGTAATGATCAACGAAGCAACACTTCGGCTCTATTAGACGGTTCGAGTCAACAAGGGGGCTCCATGTTTTAATATAGAGAAAGGCCTCGGTTCAATCTCCTCCACCCCCCACCCCCCGAGACATCGAATGTCACATTTGCATGAGAGACTCGAGGTTGGACAGATTCATAATGTCTTGTAGTTTGGCAACAACTCAATGTCATCTAATTGTCGCTGCGCATCTGCCTTGGACCATCAAGCAGGCATCTTATAGTCAGTGTAAAATTGGTAAATTGAATTACCCTTACTGCATTGCAAGCTTTTATTCCCTACTGTGCCTAATGCAAGATTAAACGCAGCTGGAACGATGTTTTCAAGATTTCTCAACAGTTACAAGCTGATTCCAAATACTAATAACACAAAACGACTTTTGGAACTTGATGCTAACACGGCCCTTGAAGAATCGAGTACTAGCCAAAAATCACCACAACTGATCAAGCACGATCATAATTTTTCCTCTTACTGAAGAAATAGCTATACCGCAGCATTGTACATTAAGCTGAAGGTGCTGATTCATTTTCTATAAGAAGCACCGCTCTGACCAATTAGAATCATTAAAAGTAGTACACCTCATTCTAGCATGTTATCGTTTCTATAGTAACGGCTCATTCACAGGCATTTTTACATCTAAGGACAATACAAGTATTGAAAAAAACTGAAATAAATGTTATACATACACGCACACATACATATATATACACATACACACATACATACATATATACACATACATACACACACATATATATTCCATTTAGTGGAATGGTGTACTGTGATCACATCATGACTTATTCCTTCCTTAAGAAACAAGCTCCTGATCTAATCCACGCATCCCGAATTCACATCAAATCCTTGAGGTTCTTTCATTACCATGTCTCCCTCCCATGACTGTGAACATAGAAGAGCTGCGGTCGTCATTAATGCTGATAGTGCAAGCTGTGGCAAAACTAATGATTCTTTTACAGGACCGGGAAGCTGAGGAAATGTCCCGGAGATTCACAGATTCATCGAAGAGCACATCCACTAAAACGATGAACATAATGGGAACAGGAACGCTGAAAGACACCTAGCACCCTCACCCACTCCAACACCCAGTTCTCCCTGTTGAGACCTGAATTTCATCACCATCAATCTGTGCATTTTGATGATACAAACACTGGCCTATTTACAGGATTAGATTTCCGAGCTGCTTTCTTTCAGCGATGCAACCTATCTAACTTTAGCTAGGTTAATGATTTGATCCATAGAAGAAAACCAGCTTATGTTTAGAGTCAATGGTAATGCATTGTAATGGTGCTCCATGTTAATGCCACTGCTGTTGTGTCTAGTCTGGGCACACCCCTTGTCCTATCAACACACCCTTATCACTTTAGAGGCAATAAGGACAACTTGAATCTAATCAAATTATGATGGTCCATAATAATCAGGTCTCCATTTGATGATCAGAGATTAAAAAACAGGGAAAATTCAGGGATCTCAGCTACTCCGGCTTTTAAAACCACAAACAGAAGCGAGCTGGAGGCATTATAATTTGATGGAAATGTCAATAATGACATAGAGGTAATGATTAAAAACAATACAAAAACAATACAGCTTCTGCTATCTATTATAAACTTTATTCTTTCAGCTAAAGCTATTGTTCACTGTTGCATATAGCATATATTTGATAAGTAAAGCAAAAATGTTTCATGAGCATCTTCACCAGAGCTTATTTATTTGTTTGCTTTCACCTAAGTCGGGGCGGATCTACAGCCTGTCCCTGTCACAAGGTGAATGGGAGAATTCAGAAGACGTCCCATGCGCACACACTTTCACACGCTCCTAGAGGGCAATTTGGAATACCAGCAGAGTTTTGGGAAGTGGAAGAAAAAAAAACAGAGATCCGGAAAGAAACCCAAAAACAAAGGGAACGGTAAACTCAAACTCTGAGGGTTTCAACCAGAGACCCGGGAGCTGTGAGGTGGCAAAACTGCACACTGTGATACCATGAGGCACAAAACTGGAAGCAAATAATCATGAGATATTTTGTTGTCTTAGTATGTTCTTGCCCAACACCACCAAAACCACATGAAGGAGGAGGTGATTCTGTCAAATTTACATCAGCTATCCAGTGGACATGGCCTATGGGACCTGTCAGCCAGCTAAATGAGCGTGAAATCACATCAAGCGCAACTGCGCTGTTATCTGCTCCACTTCTCCAACTGTTGCGTCTGGAGGTGGAAACATTTCTAAAGCATAAACAAAAGCAACAAAAAAAAAGTTAATTACCCAAAAAGAGTACCCACAGGCCTGATATTTCATTGGGACTGATCAAAGCAACTGCAGTGAACTGTGGGCAAGTCTGGATGTGTAAAACAGATTCTGTGGCTAATTCTGGCACACAAGTCTATAGAAATATGTAGACCAATTAGGCTAGAACTCTACAATCACTCAATATGCTTTAGTGATGAATAATTTCCATGACAAGAATAAATTGCAACTTACAAAGTTTTCGCCAAAGGTTAGTCGATGTCTTCATTGATCAATTTAAACCAATAAAAAATGATTATCCAAAAGAGGGTTGTGTGTGTGTGTGTGTGTGTTTTGGGGGGGTGTCAGTGAGCAGGCCAATAAAAAGGACAGTGTTGGCACTCTGTGGGCAAACAAAAGTTTGTAGCACAGCAGCATGTTTTAGGGTTAAAACAGTATATTTATTTATCTATCCCTCTCTCTTTTCCACGCGCGCGCGCGCGCACCCACTCTCACGCACGCACACATTTTCACTCTCTCTCTCTCTCTCTCACTCTCTCTCACTCTCGCACACGTCGTATTTTGGGGCAATGTTTACCCTCGAGAACACATTTCCCACCTTCTTTCCTTTTTCAATCACATTTCAACGCAAGCTCATTTTCGGCGTCATGTCATGTCCTCTAAATAACACTTCGTGACTCAGACATTCTAATTGAAGTTGGAGAATTTTCTTTGCGTGGCAGCCTGCATTTCGACGTATTATGCTGCTATTTGGAAATCATTTGGATGTAATATTCCTCTGCAATGATCCTCTACTACTTCCAAGTACAGGGTATTAGGATGCAAGTTTCGGAAGTGTCTCCAAAACGTAAGGGGGGGATTAAAAAAAAGGGGGGCACCGCGCATCTGACAGGCAGGCGCTCTTAAAAGTCACATCTCCATCAGCTTGCGCAAAAAAAAAAAAAATCCCGCATCCAAAAAGAAAAAAGAAAAAGAAACAATAACAAATTCTGAATAAATCAAAAGCAAATCAATCCCTGTTTAGGACTTACCGCTGGCGGCGGTGATGAGACCTGCAAAAATGAGCCAGACGCGCTCGAATTTGCCCATGGCGGTGGCGTCCGCCGTTAATTCCGCCTTAATGCCGAGTTCTTGACGCCGATTAAAGCCGCGCATAGACATCCAGCTCGGGCGGGAAGACGAGGCGCCGCTTTAGCGCTCATATCAGCATCGGGAGAAAAGCGCCGGTGCGGTGCGCAGAGAGAAGGACGCGAGCATAGCGAGGATCACTCAGTCCGAACGGAACACACGGAATGAGCTGGAGAGAGACGCAGAGAGAGAGAGAGAGAGAGAGAGAGAGAGAGAAGAGGCGCTGCGCATGGATGCTGGACTCACCCATCACACAGCACTGTGCAGGGGAAGAAGACACACGGCACTGCTCATCTGCCGAGTTTAACAAGAGCCAAGAATTACAAATGGCCTCTGGGATCTGATTTCGACTGGAACAACAACAGTAGCAGCAACAACAAGTACTCGAAGGTGATCCTAAAAGCACAATTTCTCAGCTACCCTAAAACCAGCGCAGTAAACTCTGCCAAGTTTAAAGAGACCGGACTGGAGAATTAAAGATGCGCACTGTGATCCTGACTATTTTAATGACTCGAGACGCTGCGAGTATGACCACAGAAGGTCAAAAAAAAAAATGATATGCTTAAAATCAGTGAAGACAAAATGAGAGATTAATTCTAAATCACCACAGCTTGTTTATACAGATAAAAAACGTTCATTATGGACGTCCGGGAGTCACTGAGTTTTTAAATCATGTCCTGGCAATAAAAATCACACAAACTTTACATTTAGTGAGGTCTGATGGTCATTAGCCTGTGTGAGGGGTCATTTCAGCTTTCTTTACTTTTTTTCAGCTCCAACATTATAGCAAATATTTTAATAAACAATGAGCACAAAGAGCTGAATTGTTTGTTAGTAAAAATCTGTACTAACGTGGGATGTGCTGATTATTTGATTATATATCCCAGACTGTGAGTTGAATGGGGGGGGGGGGTGTACAGATTAGCCTGCTTTACAGATGAGTCCAAGGGAAGGGTGGTGTGTGGTTGATGTGGAGACCTCTGAGTCAAGCATATACGTTCTGTAGCTTCGGTATATACCTTAAAAGCTAGTTGTTATTATTATTATAATAATAACATTTTCAAAAGGTATGTTTTTCCAGATGAAAGATGCTGTGCAAAATGTGTACTCTTGAGTATACCCAGCCATGTGACAAGGGAAAGTACAGTTTCCTTTTTCTAGAGAGTAGGGGAAAGAAAAGGACCAAGGAGAATGAATATTTTCTGGGTCAAGGAAGCCCAGTGGACCTGTCTGGGGTCCCAAAAGTCATCCGGTACCCCTGAATTCATCAAATTGACCAAATTCAAGCATTCAAGGAAACATTTTCTAAACATTCCTCCTCAAGCAACATCACTAATGTAGTATGTAAACCCTGTGTACAAGAAAAAGACACGGGCACTTCTTTTCTGTTTACACACCACACTCTATTTCTTTCACTTTCTCACTCACTAAAATAATTTGTTGGGGGGGCTCATAAATGTGTTTATCTCATGGAGTCTGCACGTATCATTTTTGGTCGGTAACAAGATAGTAAAATGGGACTTTGCTGCCATCTGCTGAAAATCCTGTCACACAATGAAGAATGAGTCTAAGGATGCTCACAACCCTGCTCGGAACTGATCTACGTTGTTTATGGCCACTGGGCTAATATAATAAAATAGTTTTCAAATTCTAAAGTAAATTAAAATGTCCAGCTGGATTTGCAGAATGAGCAATTTCTTTTTTGCCTGAAAGCAAAACGCCAAAAAGTCCACATTGAATTGATCAAGTTTACATTCAAACATTTATATGTTTTGAAGCCTCTTAAGTAAATTAAGCTAATACTTAACTATATAAACTGAAAGAGGGGGCTGCTACTGTATATTCAACATATTCAACATTACATATCAACCACATCCAACATTTCATAACAATGATGTTTGTTTGGTTCTAAAAGCTGTAGTATTGCGTTTGGCCATTTGGTTCTAAGGCTTTAGTATTGCGTTTGCTTGTTTTGTTCTAAAGCTGTAGTATTATATTTAGTTGTTTTGTTCTGAAGGCTGTTTTTGCATTGGCAACAGTTTATATTTGAAAAGGACATGTGGGAGATACCTGAATGGCAACAATAAACCTATATTTTGTTACTCTGTTATGAGTTCAAGTGAAAAATCTTAACATTGTTCGGATGTAAATGGATGAGACCCTTTTTATGGAGCCGTAGAAATCAAGCAATCCAGTTAGCCACAGATGGAGAACTGCAACATTATGGCTTTAATGTCGATATAATGCATAATTGTCTATGAAAAACGCCACAAATTATATATCCTTCGTATGTGCATGCTGACTGCCGCACGCAGGACAATAAAAACTGTAATGACGGTATTACAAGCAGACTATACTTTGAGAATAAATACAAGCGTGCAAGAAAAGCTTTTAACAGAATACACGAAGGCTGTTCACCACATGCTAGTGGTTCAGTGTTTAGAAGCTGTTGAAGAAATTGCTTAAACTAAATGACAGACACTTTTTTGTTTTGTTTTTTTTAAGACTCGATCCTCCGAGCCAAAACATTAAAAAGAAAAAGACAAAAACACACACATGGATTTTCCTCTTTGTATCCAGGTTTGATTGTTTCTTACCTGCTTTCATCCCTGATGTATTACAGACTTCAAGCCAAATACAGACACAAACATTCAGCAACAATGCGTGCACAGAGATTAAAATGTGTTTGACTTTCAACGATCCATAAAACGAAGCTTCACCAGTTAATATTTGTTGAATTTGCTGTGTCATGATCCACCGGCATGGCTAAAGACCCCCTAGATGAAGTGCCTGTCTCACTTAGAAGGAAAACATCACACCCTCCTAAGCTTGACGACATGTGCCGTGTCTGCATTCATTATCAGATTGTGGACTTCTACTGCTAATTAAGTGTCAGAAATAAGTTTGCTTCTGCCTCACACAGTACCTATTTATTTCCTTACTCCAATAGTCTCATATGTGCCAACCGCTGCGCAGCAGGGGTTGCAACAACAGAAATTATAATATTGACTCATAACATTGAGCCATCTAAAAAATATCGCCTTGTAATTAGGATCTAGAGACAACCATCACTCCAACTGCATGCAAGACTGAGCTGTCATCATTGACATTTTTGTTCTTTGAGTCAGACAGTGTTGTGATTTGGTTTCTAATGAAGGATGAAAAACGTTTGATTGCCGAGTTCTCTTTCTGTTAGGTCTTACACAAATGGGTCATTTTTGTTTTACGTGATCTTGACACTGATATAAGTGCCAGCCCCTATATATATAGATATATAGATATATTTATAAATAAAACACGTGAGTGCAGAACCAGCAGTACACTTCAAAGATTCCATGCACTCAATCAAACCCCAAGAAGAAGAAAGTAAACATGTCCATCTAGGTCTGCCCATCTTCCGTAGTGCATTAACATGACTGGTCACTTACAGAGTGCTTTGAAATGAACAGAATAGGGCTGGCTCTTTACAGGTTATGAGCAGAAGAGGCCGAGCTGAATAGACTGCAGCAGCACTAAAAGAGATTGCATGAGTTTCTGAAGAGTTTGAGGGGGAAAAAAAAAAAACATCACCCCGACATACATCAATACAATAACGTCTACCGGATAAAGGGGTAGAAGAAGGCTGAAAACAGGGACATAGCACTCAGTATCCTTTACATTTCAGAAGAGACCAGAGAATCTCAGATCTCATGAAACTGTGTACTTTTTAGTGGTACAACTGAAATGTTCTATTGCTGGGTTGATGCAAGATCTCCAGTGAGCCTAGAGTAAAATGTGATGCCCTGGCAAATCAAATCATATCATCACTCGGTGCCCTTCCCTGATCCATTGCTATATTTCACTTGTACTATTTCTTTGCTTCACCTCGGGGTTATGCGCTATGCTCCGTTTTAAACAGCAGCCAGGCACAATGGCTGGTCAAACCAGAGCTCTGCGCTCAAGTTCAGTTCTGGCTTTGATGCTTTGAACTTGGAGGGCAAGACAAGAGTGGAAGGAGGTTTTTTTTCCTTTTCTTGGAAAGCCAAAAACAGCACTGTGATCAGACTTCAAAAAACAAGAAAAAAAAACAGTTGAGTTAAGCTACAGGACCTGGATGTAGTGCCTCAGGTGGAAAGTCTTAGAAGTGAGGTTAGGATCCAATTACTTTGTGAAGCCAAAGCCATTTTCTACATCTTTCCCCAAACCACAGACACAAATCTCGTATACAAAACGAGCCAAACTTAAATATTCACAAAATTTGTTTTTTCCCCTTATCCTATCCATCCATCCATCCATCCATCCATCGCCTCAAACATTTATATCCGTGTTTGTAGCAAGAGGTATTCTAGAAATGGGAGTGGCCTAAACGGGACTTTTTTTAATACTCTTACTTATGAATAATTCTATTACTATGATCCTAAAAAAATCCATACAGTATTAATATCAGTCCTGGAGAATTCCGGCTCTGACAGTACTTACCCATAAAGTTTTCTAATAAATTCAGATGGTTCCAATAACCCCCATCATGGACTATATGGTCAATGGTTTGTGTACACAGCCATATGTGGGCCTTCCCCCAAGCTATTACCACAAATTTGGAATTGTATAGGATGTCATTGCATGCTGTAATAATACTATTTCCTTTCACTGCAACCAAGGGGCCCAAACATGTCCCAGCATGACAATGCCCATGTAAAAAAAAAACATGGAGAACATGACTGACCTGCACAGAGCACTGACCTCAACACCACTAAACAACTTCAAGATGAACCAGAATGCTAATTGTACACCAAACTTCATCATGCCCCATCTGTGGGCAAATGAGCAGAAATTTCCACAGCCACGTTTCAAAATCTACTATAAAGTCTTCCCATAAGAATGGTTGGTGTTTTAGCAACAAAGACGTGACCAACACCATGTTAACACCCATGGTTTTGTGATGGGATATTCAACAAGCCCATATGGGTGAGAGTCAGGTGTCCATATACTTTTGTACACATAGTGTACATTAGATTAAATTGTGATTATGTGACTCGTCTGATTTTATAGATACAACCTATTCATTTACTCTGTTTATACTTACTACTTGAGTGTCAGTTATAATAAATCCTAATAAAATCCTGGAGAAAAATTTGTTGTTGTTTTGTAGTCTGAAAAGAACCAAGTTCGAAGCAATGGAATTACTTCTACAGCCTACCATGCTATGAATGTGTCATGACACACCGTATTTATTCATCTGAAGAGGCTAACAAGACAACCTATAACTTTATCAAATATAGCACGCATGTAGAGACCTGTCTTTGGGTAAATTTGACGGACTACTCTTGGCATTAATGCTGTGACATCAAACATTTTCCTAAATGGATTTGCTGAATTTCTTGTTGCATCTTCTAATGAAGAGGAGACAAACATATAGCTAACCACAATATTTATCTAGCTGTGCAGGATAATGGGCTGGAAGCAGAACAATGTCAGTCATATTATCCTGTTGTGGTTGTAAAAATGTCTTGTCTGTATTGCAAAGGTGAGTTACTAACCAACATTGACATCAAACCAAGGCAGCAAGCTTATTTCCAATGGTGGTAAGAGCTCCTGTAGATTCGGACAAAAATAAATCAAAGACTTTTGGAAAACAGCACAAAATAGGTATCTTAGGAACATGTTAGGAACAATTAGTTGTGCAAGGACATAGAAGCAGCTATAGAACTCCTTTAGATGAA
The DNA here is from genome assembly GCF_019097595.1 of Hemibagrus wyckioides. Classification (NCBI taxonomy): domain Eukaryota; kingdom Metazoa; phylum Chordata; class Actinopteri; order Siluriformes; family Bagridae; genus Hemibagrus; species Hemibagrus wyckioides. The sequence continues at coordinate 28,260,446 of NC_080712.1, read as the reverse complement.
TGGACATGGGGTTATCCATGTCCATGCTGACTATCTCTATGGTAAATAAATTAATAATTAAATATCTATAATTAAGCATTATATATACACACACCTTAATTTGTCATTGACACAGAGTCCAGAGGAAAAGGGTACTATATTATCCACTTTGATTACAGTAGTAGTGTTTTTACATTGCAATTAACTGGGTCCTCATCCTCTTTTCTGGCGATATGGACCACTTGTCTACAGTGGCTTTTATTTCATTTAATCTAATTACAGTCAGAGCCACAGTTCTCTTCAATTATTTCTTATGGCTATAAAGTTTATGGTAAAAAAAAATCTTTATTTATAGCACTGTACGTTCTGAACTCAAAGAGCTTTCCATACAGAAGTGTGGACGGTGAAACACATTCACTCATGATAAAGCACATGAAAAACCCAAAGCAAAATTATTAATAGTTATACATCCGTGTGAATTACTAAGTCATGAAGTTTTAAAATTTTCATTCTGGACATGAATAGTTATTGAGCCAGCATTCTGAATGTTCTCTGGAGCACTATTACAAAGTTTAGGGGCAACGTACAAAATTCACTAGTTGTAAATGATCACCATGAGTAATAGCAGCCTGTCTCAGTTGACTGAAGTAACCAAGGATAAGCTGTAGGAATATGTAATGCCAATAATCCAATTCAGAGACATGAGTTACATGATCAAATTCATAAGCCTGCATCTAGGGTTTAAACCTTTTTTTTTTTGGTGTGGGGGGGGGGTCAATTTCATATCTCATATACTGTATGATTTCATATCTAACTTACCTTAGTAAAAATTCTGAAGATTAATTTAAAGAAAGACATTTTCGAAGGTCTGGACTGGTTCCTCTAGTTCTAAGAATACAGCCTGTAAGGGTAAGATGTGGCTAGGGTGACAGGGCATGTCAAAAATGATTTTAGAAGCTGTTTCTCCTTTAAAAGGTCCAATCAGGTTCCACTTTGGGGTTGTGCTAAGTATGTAGAGATGTAGAGGTATTAAAACAATCTGTCAATAACGTTAACTAAAGTAGTTTGATCAGCTGATATACAAAGGATGTAAGAGAATGCACTTGTGAGGAAATTTGACTGATTGCTCCTGTTGCATTTACAGCTTTCACTTTTACAAAAAAAAAGCTATTAAGCTCTAGGGCGAAATCAACACCCTTGTTGCAGGCATGCATCATACCCATTTTTTGTTTTGTCAAAACTTTCATTCTTTCATTTTCTGCAGCTGTGCTCCTGATTCAGGGTGAAAAGAAAAATATCCTTGTGGATATAAAAGTAAGGAACAGGTGACCTAAAGTAGAATTTTTGTTCACCCAGACACAATATTGTCCTTTTTGTCAAGCTCTGAAAAAAACGGTCAAATAACACCTGCACCAGACAAGCTGACAAACCTTGCACTTAAGCCTCATAGACCCAGAATAAAGACATTAACAATCTGAGGAAAGTAGGTAATTGATCATTTTGGTCAACTGGAATACATTGCCCTGTTTTTACTATTAAACAACGAACAAATCTATTAGGTGAAAAGATATATAAGGACTAAATGTGGTTTCTTATGCTGTGGGAACACAGTGCTAGATTAGTGTTGAATTTATTATGTTTAATAAGGCCTCCCTATTCACTGATGATGTCAAGGTATAACATCCAATAAGGTGATACCCAATAGAGCTAACCTCAACAAGACACTCTTGGATGTATGGCACCTTCTGAGTTATCGTCATTAGGAGATGGATGGACTAGAACATAATGGATTGCTGTCGGCTTGCTGCTGAAATTTTAACCCTTATGGTATTTTTTTAATAAGCCTGAGAAATCAGTGAGTCTATGTAGGAATTAGAAAATCACCAACAGTCAAGGGCCTGATGGACGTTAGACAGATTGCATCCATCAATAACAATGCCTAGTGTGCCCAATGCCCCCCCCCCAATCATCTTGACTCACATTGGCAGGAGATTTGTTTGGGAATGTACATTGCACTAAGGGACAGCTGTTCTTATTTTATCTGTTCTTCACCCCCCACCCAAAATGGTGTGACACTATTCAGGGTAGAGATGGTCAAGTTGGAAGCTATTACATGGTACACTGCATAGTTCACTTAGGTCGAGTGGTCATATATCCATCACTGCTGCAGTGGTGAATGATGCAAGCAGACATTACTTACATGGGGAGGATCTAGAGGTGGATTTGTAGATATCTGAAAATTTGAAACCTAAACCAGCAATCAGATACAGCCTCATCCCAGAGAACACTGATGAAAATTCCTAACTAGATTTCATGCCTAAGTAAAAATGCCTAGAACACACAATGGACATAAATGAGCCACATATAATGAGGACAACATTTTCATTCTCTAGATGAATATTTAAAAAAAACAAAAAACTACCACTTACAGTCAATAAGCGAAAGACTACATCATGAAATTCAAGAAGTTTCGTAGTTAATGAATTTTGCCACTGATATTTTGAACCAAGCTTTAGATAAGAAGGCTCTAAGGTGGTGCTGTTTTTTCCCCCCTGTAATGCCAATCACCAGAACATAACCTCTAGACAAGACCTCCAACCTTATCAGAAAAACAAGCTTAAAGAGGACCCTTTGGATGTGTTGGTTCTCAGTCAACAACTAAAAAAGGCAAGGGGATGGAATTGGACCTGAATAACCTTAACTGTAACCAACGGAAACCTCTACAGTATGAAAACAACACCATTTATCCAATCTGGACCACACCAAGAGGCCTCTGTTTGTTCTGCCCATGTAGGAGGCACTGGATCAGTTCCAGCACACCCTGGATATTTGGTACTGCAAGCAAGTAGTACCTGCCTTAGACTCTCGATAGTGAAAACACTCAGCTTTAGATAACATTCTGAGGATCAACAATTCTGCTGAAAATATACATAATATTTAGCAACACAATGTCTGCCTGCTCATAGCTGCATCTACTGTGGTCTAATGGTATGATAAGACCCATTTATCTCTAACTACATGAGACAGCAGATCCTAGTTCAATACTAAAGGTCGTCAAAGGTCGCCTTTAAACGATGCAGACTGTGGGTTTGTGACTATAGCTTGTTGGCCAAAATAAAAGCTAATGGTCTCTAATGATAAAAAATGAAGTGAATCCAAAACAAATCCATGCCAATGGGTGTTTGGATGTGTTTAATACAGGCAAGATTTTCGAGGTGCATGAAGATGTGGAAAAAAAATAAATCTGTGCCAAAATAGCCTCCAACTGACAAATAACGTTGAAGATTTTAAATAATAATAATAATAATAATAATAAGTAAAGAAAGAAGCTATCTCAGTGTTATATTTGCTGATGCTTAGTAGGGATCTTTGGATTATTAACACGAGTGAACAAAAAAAAAATAGCAATGACACAAGAAAGGAAGAGAGAGAAGAAGATAGTTTTGAACATATCTCTATTTGAGAAACATTATGAACAAGCTAAGGTAGAGAAATTGTCAGAATTCATACACCAAGCCCACAGTGCTGTGGAGATTCATAGCAGTAGGGTTCATATTTAATTTTTTATTTCTATACAATTTTTTTTTAACTCATCTTCTGGTTTAGGCCACGCACTCTTGAATCCAAATACAGATAGAGAAAAGGCCAGGAATGTTACACATATGATGTGCTTGGGTGGAAAATAAAAAGATATTGTAGTTGTTTTGCAGTCACGGGTATGCCTCTTGCAAAAGACCATCCTGTGTTGTTTTTGATGATGAAACCAGAAGAGAGATCACATAAGAAACGATGTTGCAAGGTTTTCCTTCTTGAATTCTAGCCAGGTGGGAGCTATTGCATTCGGGTCCACGGAGAAATCACATGAAATTTGCAATTAACCGCGAAAGCCTTTTGTAAATATTAGATCACTGACATCTTAAGCTTCCGAAATTTAATGTACGCTCCGAATTGAGAAGCTGGAACACGCTTGTCTTCTTATTAGTGGCAGAGCCAGTCTGCTCTCGATGTGCCGTCGATTTATGGTGCCATTCATTTCTTTTTACGGACTGCAGATTAATTCGGAACGACTGCTATTTCACATCATTAAGCATGAATAGCTGGGTTTTGTGCTGATATCTGAAAAGGTGGAGGACACTGTAGCATGTTCTCTTTATAAATGGAAAAGGTTAGATCTTACAGTGTATCTGGTGAATGTCAGGGTGGCTTCACATACAGAGACCTCAAGGACATTCCTTTGTCATGAAGAGTAAAAACATATGTACGGTGTTATAAAGCAAATAGACAGTATTTTGTTTTACGTAAATTGCAATGTGAGCTACGGCAGTTACATATACAGTTTGATTTGTAGCAGTGATGCCAGTAGCAGTTTATTGGGGGGCTGTCTGACATGTTATTGGCTTCATATCATCTTTTTCTCGGTGGAATGGCTAGAAAATCTTGCTGTAGCACACTGTTTTATGGCACTCAGCATGTTGACAGCTTATCTGGTGGCCTCACACACACTACACAGTGTCTCTGTGAAGCAGAAATAGCCTACACCTTGGATGGGATGCCAGTCCATGGCAGGCACCTGCTTCCTGTTTCCTGTTAATCACTCAGTGTATTTAAAGAACACTTTTGTTATTTCGTTCCAATTTGCAATTCTGGTGATATTTTTTTCCCCTCGTTTTCTAACTTCCTGGTTTCAGACTTTTTGCTTCCGTTTCCATTCTGCTTTTGTTTTGTTTTTTTTCCCCCTAAAACCAGTTTTCCATTTATTGCTCCGTTACCTTGACAGTTTGACCTTTGGCTGTTTTTTGACAGGATTTAGATGCATAAAGAATCTAAAGAAAAATACTTGGATAAATAAATAAGATCTATCTGCCTCCTGATTCAGAAATGGAGTTCACTGAAGAAAAACAAAAACAAAGCCAAAGTGTAAGACGGGACGGTTCTATGTAGAACCCAGCAACAGAATCATACTTTAACAGGAAGGCTTCCATACAGAACCTGTTTGCAAGCCAGGAGCCCTTAGTTATCTAATGAACCAATAGGAAAGGCTTCTTTCTAAGAATGGACCAATTATTGGATGGTGATTTTTGTATAAATGTTAAAAAAAATTTTAATCCTATTTGGGACCTTAAAAATAACTGCAGAAAAAAATATTTCAAAATATATATAAAAAATTGTGGATAATACCATTCTGAATGCTTTAAACAATGCAGAAAAAGACAGACATAGGACAATAGATGAATAGCTGGTGTATTCACAATTTCCATCAACTGTAATCTCAATTTGGATTTCTGTGTAAAATGTTTGACTGTACTTTGCCTTAAGGTGCCATGCCTAAGCTCATCACATGCACGTGTCCGTTTAGATCACGCTTCTCCTTAAACAGTACAGCAGAATTTCCATTCTGTCCTTGTTAGTATTGTCAGCTTGTATTACACATCTTTTCCCTGGTGTTAATTATTTGTTAGGAAGCACTGACCATCATTAATCAATCATTCACAGCTCACAGGCTTCCAGTCAATAGCCAAACAATAGAGAGGATGTTAAATGTCACCTGCTTGTACCTATACATGTAATTTGTGCGTTTATTCATTCAGGAAGAAAAATGGAGCACACAAAATATCCCATTTACACGCACAACGCACGTTTTAGCAAGTGCAAATATCTTAAAATGTCACGAAAGGTATCTAGGATTTCCCTGGATTAGAGCAGGATAAAAATTCTAATACTTTTGACTATTAATCTTGTTTCTGGACATTTATACTAACTTCAAGCTTTAAATAACCTACACTTTCCCCCCCCCATCTAACTTCAATAAATCTACCTGCTAATATGAAATTCAACTCACCAAGATATGTTTTTCCAGTGTTTGCCAACATCTGCAATTTGTCATGAGCAGTGCTTTTCGAAGGCAAATTTAAATTTAGTTACGGTTTAAAGAAGGTAAATAAGGTGGACAATTTTGTCTACATATCCATTTGGAGGAGAAAATAAACACAGATAAACTAAGCACACACTGTCCAGAGTGCAAGTTACTCAAACGGACAGAATGTATTGTTTTGTTGTTGTTCATTTGATTGAAAGTGTGTGATGATGTTGACTGATGCGTATTTAACATGACTTGCTACTTGATGGTAAACAGTCCAGTGTGTGGCTGACAAAGATAAAAGAAGCATAAGTAGCTTGATATTATTGTAGCTCTTAAAAAATAACATACATTAGCAAATTTTGAACTTCATTCAAAATTCTATAAACGGTTTGTTTGAACACTTAGTGTTGAAGAGAGTCTCGGGTTTTGGTGCCAGAAGAATTAGGCTTTTATTATCATGCAATAACAGCCTGAGCTGGTTTGCAAAGCAGCTGCCTCTCTAACCCGTCTTCCCCATTTTATATGCGTCGACTCCCATGAGTTTTAACTCTACATTCCTACCTGTCCTCCCAATGTCTGTTTATTATTTCGCCCCCCCTTGAATATACAATAGTAGGGTCACTCTGCCTAGGTCCAGCTTACTTTACCCTATAGGGTCACATTCCAATGCATACAAGTTAAACCTCACTAAGCGACACGTTAAGCTACACAGGTCATACATGTATATCATATATGGCACATTCCTTTGCGCACACGCATCAGGCACAATAAAATTATTCTACATTAGAAGCCTTTAAACTCAATGATTTAGAAAAATGCACCAGCTAGCCTAAACTCCTGCTTGAAGTACCATAAGAGTCGTGTGTGATTAAGCTAGCATGTATATGATACAAAACTGGGTTTTAACAGTGACCAATGGAAATGACAAGGTTCATTTGCCTTATTCACTGGCAGTTGAAACAGCGACAGATTTGACTGGAAGTGAGTAACGTTATCCATAAACAACCGTATTTAATTCAATTGGACTCACTCATGTAGCTGTTAAAGAAGAGTGTCTGTTGTTGATAAATGCCGGTGCTGATGTTTTACAACACCAGCACACATTCATGTCACCGAAAATGTCCCAATGTGTAGGGAGACAGGGTCTTACCAGTACCCCAACTTAAGCACACAATATACTGATACTCTGACCTGCATGTGTAATATCTACCACTATGACACCATTGGAGTGTATATACTATTTTTTTACCTCCTATATTATGTTATCCCCGACTATGCTGATTTTGACTGTAAACATGAATATACAGTTTTCTTTTCTACTTATATTTTTGCACCATATCTGTAGAGTACTAGAGTAGCACAAGCATTTCATTGTATGTAGATGCTTCATGGATTCTTTATGCCCATGACAAACTTATAACTTGTATTTAGGACAGAATATTATGCTGTCCATGTTACAGTACAGCCTCACACCTCTCTTCCCCCGTCCAAAAGCTTAGCAGGACTGGCTGCACTAAATAGCCACTAGGTGTAAGTGTGTGCGCATGGTGTGCTGGGATGGATTGGCATCCCATTATCTCCTCCAGGCTTGCACCCAGTGTTCCCAAGAGAGATGCACGAATGAATGAATGTCATAATTCCTTTTAGAATAATACTTCTGATAAGAAAACCTAACTCTCTATTCAGTCCATTTTCTCTTTTCGTTCTTCTTCCTGTGCATCACACCCAAGTGTGTTTTTTTTAAGTGATGCATAAAATACTAGACAAAATCCTTCGCTTCATCAGACCACACAGCCAACAGAAAAAAAGTCAGCCTCACCACTTTGCAAATATACAAAATAAATGTACAACAGAATTGTCCACAATTTGCATATCAGGTTCTCTCAGGTCTGCTGTAGCTCTAATTAAACTGCGGCAGGGGGGGGAAGAAAAACCCTGCAGAATTGGGTGCTCTTGACAAATCAATTTCAATTCAAGCCTGCCCAACTGAGACACCTTCATCTCTTTAGCTAATAGATTCTTCCTTAAAGATGCTCAGGTTTTCCATTATCGACCTCTATTCTGATCCTTTTTTGATGGCAGAGAGAAAGAATTCTCAATCCATGCCACCAGTAAGGAGGGCGTGGGCATTTTACAGTTCGTTTCTGACAGTTTGATGAACTAGTTAAACCCAGGTCAGAATGCTTGACCCATTTACTTTGTCATGCAGCAGAGGTTAATTGCCAACTAACAGCGATGTAATCTCTCTGAACTATTGATTGGCAGACTGCTGTCTCAAACCTCTGGGAACTTCTCGTCAGTCTTACTGCTCAATAAGCACTCGGTTCATATCAGAATCTTCAAATCCCAACACGTTATTACGAAAGCCTTGAAAATGCATATGCATATTTTATGGTTGGGTCAACAAACAACCTAATGAATAGAAGAATGTCATTAGAGATTGTGTGATCTATATTAAATCTTTAGGAACGACTGTTTAAACTGTTGCAATGTTTAATTGCTTCAAATTGGGGATGTTTTCTTTCCATCATGGCCAGATTCAATTTGTACCGGAGCAAGTCTTCTCAAGGTCGTCACATCACCTGCCTAATGCAATACTTCACACATTAAACCAGCCATAAATTATGAAACTCGGTAGGATATGAATCTCGTCATAGGATCCTCAATTTGTGTAACTGCAGCATTTCCATTATTGCCCCCCCCCACACACACACACACATACACACTTTTTTTTAATTAAGTGCAAACACATTTTATATAAAATTAATATATAAGAATAATAACAAATTTGCCTTACCTCCACCCATATGCCTTGATTTATGAAAAAAAAATAATCATTTGAACATCAAGTACATCTTGTACACATGTAATAAATAAAATGTAATATTTATTTTACATTTATTGTAAATGTGTTTGTAGTAAAATCATAACGTGGGTCTGAAATTAATCTCTTTTCATAGATACCACTCTACATTTTGCAGTAGAAACAACACACTGCGTATTCATTATGTTCCATTTTACTCATTTTATTATATACAAATACACTGTTTGTATATTATGTTTAAATTCCCAATGAACCATACTGGCAACAATAAAAAAAATAAATTAATTAAAAAATAAAAAGAGAGTCACAAGAGTGCCCTCTAGGCTGCTCCTTATTGTGGAGGAAATATGATGAAATGCCCTTGTGGCTGCCCTTCGAATGGGAGTGGTTGGTTGGGTAGAAATGCCCTTTAGGGCAGGTGTTCCCATGTTACTGCCCTCTAGAATGCTCTTCCTGTGAAGAATATGTGAGGCATGATGAAGTGCCCTAGTATGCCCTCTGCAGTGCACTTCCTTATAGGCTTTCCTACATGCTGGAAAATGAGATAAACTGCCTTGAAGGTATGTGAGAATATGTACCCTCTAGGGTGTCTATGTAGAAAAACCTGAACAAATATCCTCCAGGTGCATTTTCCCTCCACTGTAGTGTGTTGGATGTGCCCTTTCCATTCTTTTGCCCCTGCTTCTCAGGCAGCCAGTGTCCAATGCCTGCATTTGGTTAAGACTAGAGGCGTGCAGAAGAATTGAGACCCCAGGGAGGAAAAAGATGAATGTGTACGCCTTCAAGCGCTCAGATATGAAGCACATGGGACAAAAAGTCCATGTGGCACAACACATTTAAAGTGTTTATGATGAGCTGACAGTTGTACCTCAGAGGGTTGTTCCCCCTTTCCAGCCACTGTGTTTTCCTAGCGTTTCCTGATGCATAGTAACAGGGTTCGTATTCAATTTAATGTAAACAAAACACTTGAAGTGAAAGCATTGCTGAGAGGAAGAATTTAAAACACTGAGGATATAGCACGCAGTATGATCATCACATACACTACAGGGAAATATGTTCTCGCTCCAAACAGAATAAATGATGTGTTGTGTCTTTTTGGCTGAGCTGTGGATGCAGCTCCCACAGAGAAGTCAAAGAAAGGGTGATACTTGATACCGTTTTGGTCAGCTCTGCTCTTTACACCTGTGGCCAATAGCAAATCCCCTATTACACGGGAACCATGAAACAAACTGGTTGTCTTTCGGAGAACATCTAAAACATCCTTACTCTTAGCGAACACATTTTCCTAACTGTATCTCACCTGCTCTGTTCTAATTCTCTGATTAGCTTGACTACCTACCATTCAATACTTCACTTATCTCAACCTTCCATCTGATCATTTTCTTCATTATGTATTTAGTGTTCTGTGACAAAGATCAGACCGAGGAATTCTAAAAAAAAAAAAAAATTAAGTTCGTGATTTTACATATGAGTCGACTTCAATTTTTAATGTATTTGCAAATATGAGACATGTTGACAAGGGACTGACAAATATAACTAAAGGGGTTTTATGGAAAATGGTTCATAAATAGTAATGAGCAGTGTCTATAAAGCACAGTTCATGTATCTGTAATGGATAAAGGATGGGATGTTGGGTCATTTGGGGGAAATTTGAAATTGCCAAAGTGTTAACGGACTGCGTTTGTCCTCAGAGAGAGAGAGAGAGAGAGAGAGAGAGAGAGAGTTTTCCCTACTTTTAAGCTTAGCTTTGAAGCTTGACAAATCCTTGAGTGTGTTCAAAGTATTGCAAGGCATTTTTAGCATTCAGATCCAGATTCTTTAAGGCTTCTTTATCCCTTGCAAGAAACAGAGATATAAGATTCAAGATGTGATCTTCTACAATCACCAGCAGTTTAACAGGAACACCTGCACATTTGTTCAATTATCCCCATCAATGAAAGTTGGGGCACATCCAACACCAGAGTGTGAACTCTGTGACATGGCATGGTTGCTGGTGCTAGATGGGCTGCTTTGAGTATTTTAGAAACTGATCTCCTGGGATTTTAACATATGACAGTCTCTAGGGTTCACAGATCTAGGCAGAAAGTTCCTGATGAGGAGAATGACCAGACTGCTTGTGCCAGCATAAAGATATGTAAAGAACTCAACCTAGCCTAACAACACACAACCAACCCCCTCCACCCTACCTCAAAACTAACATCTAACTAACTTAAATAAGCTGTTTGGTATTTATTTAGTTATTAAGAACACTATATGTTTATGGCACCATTATTCTGACTTACACAGTGCAGCACTTTAGGTCCTGTGTGCCCTTTGCTCTGAGGCTACTCTTATCCTGCATTTTCATGCCTCTAGACTTTGCTTACATTTAAGTATTGTTAATAGCACTTAGAATGTTTGTTGTCATTCTTTAAAATTGTATTTAGTATATGTTAGCCCTAGCCTATGTATTATGCTGGGTTCGAGGTGAATCATTAAAATCCACTTGCAATTTCAACTCATCAACTCGGGTCTCCTCAACCACCAGTACTTTTCCTGTTTACATGAAGACGACAAATCAACAGAGCACACTGTGATCAGTGTAAAGTCCCCCTTCTCTACTTTCAAATTAGTTTAGAGCAGTATTGGCTTGAGATCAGTTAATACACAGACACAGTACTTGGTTAACATTGGAAATACTAAATCACTGACTTCAGAAGGTAATCACTAATGTTAGCTGGATAGCTAATACTCACTACTGTGTGCTGTTTCAATCCAAAATGTGTCCATGACATCATTAGAGCTTGCAGAGAACCACTTACAAGGTACCACAAACACAGCATTAGCCTTAGTTTGGTCATTCGATCATCCTTGTCCATTTTTAATTTTCAGTCCTGCTGTGTTTTATTGCTCGAATCTGTTGCTTTACTATTCCCCTTTCAGTGTATATCAGCGTTACGGGCTATGATAACTCAAATAACTACTCTTTACTCTCTTAACCACGGGGAGCAGAAAAGCCTCTGAAACCATGAACAGGAATGTCAGTCTACATTGGGAACAGGATCACCGAAACTGCGAGGTTAAAGAAAGTGAAATGTTTCCGATGTTCAACTGTAAAACAAATTGTTCACGATTTAATTGCTTTAATATAGACTTAAATAATAAGAAAGCAACACTGAAGGAACTGGCATCATAAAACTGATGAATCATTTGCGACGTAGCTGTCAAGATTCCATTAAATGAAAACCATTAGCGATGAGCCGGTGTGAAATATTTTCTCTCCTCTTTAAAGTACCACCAGTTACACAGAGTTAACGTAAAAAAAAATTTAAAAAAACAACAACTGCAAAAACACTCATTTTTTCTTTACCACTCTCAGCTGCAGAGATTAATATACAGCAGCCCTTTAATCACTATAGCCAGCTAGACTAAACATGACAGCTGTAGGGCTAGGAGGGGGGGGGGGTTGAGAGGAAAGGAAAAAGAAGAAGAAGAAGAAATAACACTCGGCACCGCCTGCCTTCTGATCTCGCCCTCAAGAATAGCGCTATTTATGGATTTTGAGGAGGATGAGATCTCATTTTATCACACAGGCACCTTGGGTGACAATACCACAGCAGGTAAACATCCATGCAATTATGGAAAGGGAGGTGAGATGAAATGAGAATACCAAACGGCAAGCACAATCTAACACACTCCAGTCATTCATGGAACACGCACAATACCGGCGTCGCACTACGTGCGTCTTAAGGCTGAGCAAAAAGCATGACTGCTGATGTACATGCGAGAAACAGTATATACACTGACCTTTGGAGAGGAAGGTGTAGCATGCCCTGTGCAGATCTGCCAAAGATTAGAAAAGATTTTCTATTTCATTTTAAAACACTGTTCAATGTTACAGGTTTCAATTAACATGCACAAGACAAAGTGTATTCATTTGCATTTTTAATTTGCTATTCATTGTGCTAGACCATTTATTTATACTGACATAACTAATTGGCAGTTCTCTCCCTGAAGTAACCGCTGGCTATGCCACCTGAATATATTTGAGGCGCGTGTGGAAACTTTGAAACTTGTACAGGGTTGATTTAGATGTGAGGGCTTGCAGGCTAAACATCTGAACCACGGAAGGGACGGCTAGTGATCACGCTCTTCACATTGCATGTTCTGTTTAATCAATCAAATGTGCATTTACATTTATGCAATTTGGCAGGCACTCTTATCCGGAGAGACGTATATAAATGCTTTGTTGTGCACTTGGAAAACATGTCCTCGTTCTAGTGCAGATCGGCCACCGTTTAAAGATGGTGACAAGTTAAAGTAAATATTTAATGCGTAAGGTGTGTGAGGTTTTGATTTCCTCAGGCTACAGCACTGAATCATAGAGACGCCAAGGCTGTATGAAGTAGAGGGTCACTTTTGGCATTTGTCAGAGTATATACATTGGGCTTTTATAACACAATGATGTTAGTGATGCTGGAGAGTTTATGGAAGGAATAAAATGCCACAAATCAGTGGTGCAATACTAGTGATAGTGTTTAGTTTTCCTATAACAGCACATGCTTCTACCACATCATTTTGCCTCTCACAACAAAGAAGTGACTAACAAAAATAAATAAATAAAATATTACACCACCTTGCCATATCACTGAAAAAATATCAAGTAGAACTCTTCTGTCCTGAAGAATTTCCCCTGATGGAAAATGTTTACAGCACTCGGCAGACTCTGTTCATAAACATTCAACAACTGCTTACATAAAGCTTCACCATAGCAACCATTATGTTTGTCTTTGCAAAACAAGCCAAGAACGAAGTTTTATTACATTTAGATTACCTAGATCATCTGCCATCACGTTTATGAGCTGTTACTATAGAAATAATAACCGAAAAAAAAGTTGAAACTCATGGATGTTTCATTAATATTGTTTATAAAGGTAAACTAATAACCAAGACAAAGCTGTAGAAACAAGCGTTTCAAACAGCTGGCCAATAATGAGCGAGGATTCCCCCCCCCCCCCCCCACGTGAAAACAAAACAATAGTCACACTTGCCCCATCATCCCAGAGCTCCAGCTCCCAGAAACCCCCAACAGGTACCATGCGTGCACTGCTGGCTTCCCCCAACCTGATTTCCCTGACCTGTACCCAAATTACCCTCATCAAGTACCACCCCCTATTTCTCTTGTCTCAGCTGTGTCTGTATGGTCATTACACATTTTGATTTTTTTCCTCAATTTTTCTCTCCAAATTAGATCAGGTCAAGTCACAGATTTTCACCTTTAAGTCAGGGCTTTGACTCAGCCATTCCAAAATAAGACCCCCCCCCGCCCCCAAGGTTGTTTGTAGTGTTTGTCCAATTTACTGTCTAGACACAGCTTTCTAGTGGACTGGAACAGATTGTCAACAATTTCTTGTATTTGGCACAGTACAAAGATTTTTGGTTCATGCTGAAAAACAACCCCAGAAAATGATGCCAGCACGACCATGTTTGATGGTAGGTATCTGCTCCGTACCAAGCACTTTGCTTTTAGCTCAAATGTGACAAAATCTTTTTTTTCCAAAAGCTTAGATTTTGTCACATATCTTCTAGCAAACTCCAAGTAGGCCTTTATGCTAACTCTTTCTCAGAAGAGGCTTCCTTCTGGCCACTCTCCCATAGATGCCAGATCTGTGAAGAACTGACAATATTTGTTGATATCTGCACAGGTTCCCCTATTTCGGGGGGCTCTGTAATCCCTTCAGTATCAGAGCTGGCCTCTTGGACACTTCTCTGACAACTGCCCTTCTTGCCTGTGCTCTCAATTTGGAAGGATGGCCTGATCTTGGCAGTGTCTGGGTGGTGCCATATTTCTACTTTGCTATAATGGATTTCACAGTGCTCCCAGGAAGGTTCAAAGCTTTGCTGGTCTTTTAATAACCTTCGCCAGCTTTCTTCCTCCCAACAACTTCATCTGGAAGCTTCATAGGCAGTCCTTGGACAGCAGGACTGATCTGATCTGCTATTTTAGCTGTGTGGCCTGTCAGTCACTCATATTTATTGTGCAACCATACAACTGGACACAGGTGGATTTGAAATAGTGTGAGTACTTAAGAAAATTAAATGCTAGCTAGACTAAGAGGAATAAATACTTATCAATAGATTTGTTTTATATTTAAATCATTCTAAGGACATCTAAATCATTAGGTTTATTTCTGTAGCGACGCTACAAAAAGAGCATAAAATGTTATGTATTGGTTATGTAAAATTTCAAAGACATATGAATAAACGAATAAACAATGCACAACACTGAACATGGTGGCTGTATTATGAAGCTCCTGCCCTTTTATAAAAGAAGCCAATTGCTTTACTGGTAATGCAATTACCAGCAAAAGCCAAAAACATCTGGCCATATTTATACGACAAGATATTACATAGGAGACATGACTATGCAAGCCTTTACCCATTTATGTAATCCAAACAGAGCAGCTTGTAGTCTATTTAAAATTCCAAGACCCTGACTGAGAGAAACATTTCTGAACTATAAAGGAAATAAACTGTAAAAAACAGATTAGGCAAACTACAATGAAGCTCATTGTGAAGCCAAGCTGCAATTCAAAATGGCTTTGTAGTGCCCATAGATCAGGTGTAGAAAAGATTTTGTTCTTTCTAGTGCACTTTAC